>NW_028261394.1:46924027-46994027 GCF_051295495.1 Thamnophis sirtalis
GTGGAAGAAAGATGTTTCTATCTTACAAGGCAGACATCAAAAGGGCTCCAGGTTTCTCAGTGGGGGACCTGCCTGGGGAGGGACCGCGTCCAAAAGGCGATCTCTGCAGCTGTTTCAAAAGGCGGTTCTAAAAAAACGATCAGCAGCTGGAAAGGACTTGATTTTTATTTTTATTTTTGGGGTCTCTGAATGCCACGCATTGAAGGGCGCGCGTTTGTAAAAAAAAATCAGCTCGATTTCACGGGGAGGAAAATCAAATAAGCGGGTGGGGGGGATGCATTTTAGCGATCAATTAATTGCAGGGGATTATTTTTTGCAATTAACTTTGCAAGGGAGGCTTTGTTATAAGGAATATTATTATCCTCGCGCTTAATGACATTTTGCTCTGTAAGCCAAGAAAAAGGCAGGCGACAAAACGTAACAGTTTTTGACGTTTTTGAAGCTTTTTTTAAAATAAGTGTCCAAAGCGAAATGGACCGGTCATCAAAAGCTCTGGTGGCCAGCTGGGAAGGGCCTATTTCAGGTGTCTCGACTCTGTTCCAGCTGTATTCTTAAGACACTGCTTAACCAGGGAAAAATTGAGCGTTCAGATGACACAATACATTTTGCTGACCTTAAAAATGTTGGTTTTTTTGTTTTGTTTCAGGAGCTTCCTGGATTGTGTGAATCCAGAAAACAAGTTAATCCTCCGAGTAGGCTAAGAGTGTGGGGAAAACGCAACTTCACATACTCCGAGAAAACTGGGCTTTGTATGATGCATATAAAAAAATATGAAGCAGGATAGGGAAATGACCAAGAATATATTTTTTAAAGGATTTACACCTTCATTTTATTCCTCAAGAGGTTATTCCTTCACCAATAATCTCCTAGTAGATAAAAACCAATTTAAGAAGACAAACTAACAATTTAAGCTGAAACCTGAAATTTAGGACTTCTTACTATCTGCCATGGTGATTTCTGCTATGTAGCTAACATCCGTTGTCTTTCCAGATAATTAAAATATGTTTCAATCCCATTTCTAAAAGCCACTTGTTTTAAAACTGTTTTAAAACTGTTTATTTGGCCACCAGAACAAGGAAATCGAGGTGAAAGAATGAATTCTCAATTATTACTCCCCATGGCCTTCATTTTGCATTATCTGGGATAATAATCATAATAATAAACATCTGGCTGACTGTGTGACCGATCGTAATAATAATGCTGGATAGATGCATAAAAATGCCAGCCATAATTAAAATGTATAGATCATAATAATCATAATAATCACAGCAACAGCTCTTAGGTTCTTCATTAGAACTTGAACTGTTAAATTTTTACCAATCCCAGCCTATGAATTGGATTGAAGATTAAATCTTTATTTATAACAAAAGTAAGATTAATACGAGTCTTTGGACCAATATCCAAAGGGCTGCCTAGATATATGGAAATTTTGAATTTATCAGATCTGAATATTCTGACTTCGCAAAAAAAAAACCCACCAACCTCACCCTATTAGGAATTGCCTATTTTCTCAGAAGTTACCTTTAGATCCTTGATTAAAACTTCAACTGTTAAATTATTATTATATCAATCCCAGACTGTGAATCGAATTGAAGATTAAATCAAAATAAATAGGTGGATAAAAATGCCACAGATGATGATAATAATAATGTTAGAGACTCCACAGATAGGTGGATAAATCCAGTCTAAACATCTGACTGATTGTGGGACCAACCCAAACAATCATTTCTGTCCAAATTACATTTGCATAAAAGTTTCGGCTGCAGCAAATATTAAAACCAAATGGAACCCTGTCGGGATTTCAAACTATCTTTCGTTCCATCGCGAACCCCTCAACCGCGGATTTTGCCGAGTTATCCTTCCGCGTCCACGGCCTCCAAGAAATATTGCAGCGAAACCCAGAATAATATCCACGCGTGGCGAGGCTCTGACATCATCACCCGCGGTAGGATTGCCAGGACGGCAAAAGAGACGGTTCAATTCTTCTCGCTTTTCGCCTCCCTCGATTTTCGCCCCTTAAATCGGAGGGAAGCGGGACAGTTCCAAGGCTAACGAATTGGGGGGGCAAAAGGGACTCTTCATCCTAGATATTTGAGCTTTGCTGCGGCGGATTCTCGTGTTTCGGGGCGCCTTTTGCATTTGTTGTCGGATTTCTTCGGGGGAGGGGGGGGCAGGGTTAATTGAGCAATTTGGGGAAAGCGGGGAAATCCTGGCTGCTGCAGAGCCCTTCCCTTCCTGGCGCCGCCGGGTTGATCCACACCTCGGCTGATTGGAGACCACCCCGCCGATCTCCCCTTCCCCCTGCGACCCTCTTTCTTCTCCCCTCCAGCTTCGTTTCTAAAGAGTCGCTTTTTCATTAGGGCCCTCCGAAACAAGGGGTCCTTATAGGAACACCACCCACCCACCCACGCCATCCTCTCGCGGAGGTCTCTCACCTGCCTTTGTGTGTGTGTGGGGGAGATAACCCCCCGCTCTCCTCCCCACGGGAAAGAGACTGCAATCTCTTTGGCCCACGGCGGGGGGGGAAAAGGCAGTGGAAGGACCGCGCCAGCAATAACGAGGTTTGTCCCGCCGCCAGTTTTCCCTAACAGAGGCACAATCCGGAATTGCTCGGAGCGGTTCTCGCCTTCTTCGCCTCTCCTCCCCAGGCCTGCCACTCCCTGCGCGACCACCCGCGTCCCTTCTTCCCTCCTTTCCCACCAGCTTCTCCAGCCGCCCATTCCGCTGGATCCCCGACTCGCTTGGCCGTTTGCCTCCGACTTTCCCGGAGCCTTGAACCCGTTCCCCCCACTCCACCCCAAGCTCGGGCCCGCCCGCCTCCAGCCGGGGTCCGGAGCTCCCGACGCCCGTCCCCGGATCCTTACCTTGGAGTTCGGCAGGGTTGTGGCTGTTCTGGTGCAGGTAGGGCTGTTCCAACGAGTGCGAGGAGAGGCCGGACGAGAGCGGGTTGGCCGCCGGGTTGCAAGGCGAGAGCGGCTGTTGTTTGATGTAGGAGGCGCCGCCGTTCAAGCCGGGGGCGGGTGAGGGCGCCCAAGCCGAGGGCCCCGTGCCGGAGTAAACCGAGTGGGGCTCCATCACCCCTCCGCCGGGCAGCAGCGGGGAAGCGGGCACCGAGCCGTCGTGGTGGCCGTAATCCCCTCCGGCCGAGGCGGCCCCGGCTCCGCCGCAGCTGCTCATGTAGGCGTGGTGGCCTCCGTTGGAAGGCAAGTGGGGCACGGAGTGGCCGGCCAGACCCATGCCGTCCACGTTGACCATGCCCAGGGCGCCCCCGTCCAAAGGCAGGCTGCTGGGCGGGCAGGAGGGTCCCTGGAAGCCGTAGCTGTCGGGGAGGTGGTTGAAATTCAGGTTCATCATGCTGTACATGGGCTTCAGGGCCTGGCACTTCCTCCTGAAGCCGCGGGGTCGCCGTCGGAAGGAGCCTTCCTCGAACATGAACTCGCTGGCCGGGTCGATGGTCCAGTAGTGGCCCTTGCCCGGCCGGCCCAGCCCTTTGGGCAGCTTGATGAAGCACTCGTTGAGCGAGAGGTTGTGGCGCACCGAATTCTTCCAGCCCTGATAGGAGCCGCGGAAGAAGGGGAAACGCGCCTGCAGGAACTGGTAGATCTCGCTCAGGGTCAGCCGCTTGGACGGCGAGCTCTGGATGGCCATAACGATCAGCGCGATGTAGGAGTAGGGCGGCTTCTCCGGGCGGCGGATGCCCGCGTTGCTCTTCTTAGTCTTGGGGCCGCCGGCACCGGCACCGCCGCCGCTACCACCGCCGCTGCTGCTGGGCGTCGAGGAACTGGTGGATGAGGCGGCCTCCATGGCGGCGGCGGGTCCGAGCGGCTTGTCGGAGGCTGCGGACATAGCAAGCGTCCTGGCCCCGGGCAACGGCAGCGGCGGGCGAGAGGCAGGAGCGCGCAGCAGCAGCCCTGCGGTCATCGACGGCTACCGAGCGCCCCCACCCCTCCCTAAGGACAGGCTCCGGGGCGGGAAGGGAGGGGGACTGGCCTCCCCAGGGGCGGGGGCGCGCGCGGGCGCGCTCGACCGCCCGCCTTCCGCCGCCGAGGGCCTGAGATCTCGCGGGGGCGGCTCTTGTTCTCCAAGCGCCGACTGCGTCGGGCGGCTACCTCGGAGGAACCCCGGAAAAGGAGCAGTGACGCGAAGGCGCGCCCCTCTTGGCAAGGAAAGGGTCCAACTCCCGCCCCCCACCCCGGGATTTATTCCCGAGGATCCGAACTAGCTTTTCGGCACGAGGGTTTTTCTTTCTTTCTTCTCTTTCTTTCCTTCCTTCCTTCTTCCTCCCTTCCTCCCCCTTTTAATTTACAATCTCCTTCCTCTTCTTCTTCCTCCTCCTCCTCCTCGCCCTTCCCCCCCTCCGGCTTCCTAGGCTCCGCGAAGGATCCGGCCTTCTCCTTTTCCCTCCCCCCCACCACCACCCCGCTTTCCCCGCGCTTCCTCCTCCTTCCAGTCCCCCGGGTCTCTGCCAAGCCGGGAGCCGCCGCCGGTGCTGCTCTGCGTGTGGAATCGCCGGTCTGCCCCCAGCCGAAGCGGCTGCCTTTCACTTTATCGCGAGTCAGCGGGCGCCTGGCGGCTCTTGACAGCGCGACGTAAGAGGCAGAGGGAGCAGGCCCCGCCCCCGCGCCCCTTGCCCCTGCCCCCCCCTTCTCCGCCGCCGCTCAACTCCACATTGGTGAGCGCGGAAAGCCGCTCCTCCTCTGCTCCAACCCGGAGCTGCTCTGAAGCGGTTCGCCCTCCCCTCCCGCTCCCTCCGCTCCCACATCCCCGCCGTCCACTTTGGCCTGTTGGAAAAGAAGGACTTCGCCGCTGCCGTCCCGGGAAGGAAGGAAGGAAGGCCTTCACACAACAACCCAACAACGCGTGTTCGCCCACGGAAGAAGCTCGCTCGGCCTCCGCTCTTTCGGGGAGACCGCGAGAAGCCAAAGGGAGACCCGAATTTTCTGCCCGGGGAAAAATAGGGAGAACGTTTGTCCCCCTACATCTGCTACCTATCCCCCCCCCCTCCCATCTAAGGGAATGTTGTAGAGTTACAACTCGCTGTGAGTTTGTATTGTGTTTGGGTGCGCGCGCGTGCGCGCATGAAGGGAGGCTCAGCCGATCTCGTTGCACGCATGTTGTACTCTGACATTAAAGGTTTGAATTGAATTTAATTGATTCTAGGCCTCGGTTGAGCGGCCCCCTCCCTCGGAAGCTTGGGGGGGTAGCGGGGGAAGGCGCTTCTCCAACCAGCGGAGACCTTTCTGGATTTACTGCAGTAAATAATACAGTCTTTGGGTTAGTAGTGGAGCCGGCTTAAGATGTTAGTGAATCTCCACTCAACATCTAGCAGAGCCTTCCCTCCTCTGCCCCCATCCCCCACCTCCGTCCATTTAATTGAAGATTTCTCCTTTTGGGAGGGGGAGGAAAGTGGGAAGAAGATACGCCCACGTAAAATACTGTTACCTTGTCGGTCTGTTTTTCTTTTTAATGCCACCCATTCTCCGGTCAGATGTGACATCTGCGGTATTTATGTGTAGCCGAAAAGTTGATTCTTACGATGGGTTGGACTACCGCACCCCTCAGATACCCCAGCCCCCCCCACCTCGGGGAAAGCACTCCCGCATTGCTCCCCCCCCAAAAAAAAATCCGCAACCATTTGCAAAGGTGTATTTGTGCATTGGTGACACCTCCGAGATGTTCCATCTTTAAATGCATGAAATTGAAAGGGGGGAAAAAAACCCACGTTTTGGAGATGTTGATTGGGGGGGGGACCCTCAAATGAATCAGCCCCTCGGGGCACACACAAACAAAAAAAAACAAATTAGCCCACAATGGTAATTACACAATATTGTTTGCGAAAAGGGAGAAAACGATATAATTGATGATCTTAAGACTCCCTCTCTCCCTCCCTCTCTCTTTATCTCTCTCTCCCCCTCCCTCTCTTTCTCTCTTTCTTTATATATATCTATCTCAAGGGTGAGTTTAGCTCACCCACCCACCCCAAAAAATGAAAGGAAGGAAGGAAGGAAGAAAGAAAGAAGAAAGAAGAAAGAAAGAAAGAAAGAAAGAAAGAAAAAAGAAGGAAAGAAGAAAGAAGAAAAAAAGAAAAAAGAAAAAAGAAAGAAAGAAAGAAAGAAGAAAGAAGGAAGGAAGAAAGGAAGAAAGAAAGAAAGAAAGAAAGAAAGAAGGAAAGAAAAAAAGGAAGGAAGGAAGAAAGAAAGAAAGAAAGAAAGAAAGAAAGAAAGAAGAAAAAAGAAAAAAGAAAGAAAGAAAAAAGAAGGAAAGAAGGAAGAAAGAAAGAAAGAAAGAAAGAAGAAAGAAAAAAGAAAGGAAGGAAGGAAGAAAGGAAGGAAGAAAGAAAGAAGAAAGAAAGAAAGAAAGAAGAAAGGAAGGAAGAAAGGAAGAAAGAAAGAAAGAAAAAAAGAAGAAAGAAGGAAAGAAGAAAGGAAGGAAGAAAGAAAGAAAAAAAGAAGAAAGAAAGAAAGAGAAAGAAAGAAAGAAAAAGGAAGAAAGAGAAAGAAAGAAATAAGAAAGGAAGAAAGAAAGAAAGAAAGAAAGAAAGAAAGAAAGAAAGAAAGAAAGAAAGAAAGAAAGAAAGAAAGAAAGAAAGAAAGAAAGAAAGAAAGCCGGCCCGTGTCGTTATTCCTTCGCGAGATACAGACAAGAAGGATGTTTACACAACGCAACGTAAACACATCCCCGAGCCTTCTTCAAGAGAAGTCCAGAGGCTTCTCCCCTTCCCTCCCCCCCCCCCGCTTGAGGCTCCGAATGGCCCACACAGTTGCAATGGCTGTTTGTTGGGGCTTTCTCCCTTTCTCCCCCCCCTCCCCTCTCCCCCCCTTCACTTTAAACATTTTCTTCTGGGGGAAGAAAAAAAAGAAGTATCGAAGGCGTCGCTATTATTGGATTCTCTGGAGCAACGGGTGTCACACACGCGCGCACGTGTTTGCTCAGCGCGTCCACGCAAACAACCCCTGAATAAACCAGGATTTTCTTGGTTTCCTTCACCCTCCCTTTTAAAAACATTTAATGAACACCCCCCCCCCCCCGAAATCCTTTTCATCTACTCTCCGGGCTCCGAGCCACTCGACAAGGTAAGACCCTTACCGATTTTCCCACCCTCATTGCTAGCGCGCGTGGTAAATTTGGCACCATTAAGTTGTTAAAGAGGGGGGGGAGGTCGGAGGGCGGAGGGGGGGGGAGCTTTAGCTTCAGCACCTAATGGTTGGAGGGGGGCGCGGTGGAAGGAGAAAGATCAACAAGTCTGCCCCCCCCTCCTTCCCCCCCCCTCCTGCTTCTTTATAGTTTAAATGCTGAAGGCCTGGTGAGTATAAACTTAACAGCCTGCCGCCACCAAAGGCGACCCCAAAAAAGACCAAAAAGGGAATTTTTTTCCTTCTCCCTTTAGGGAGGGGAATTCTTGTCTGGGGTGGTTGGGGAAGAGGACGGGGGTGGGGGGGGGGGGAGACATGCTTTTCCTAAGGCTTTTCTCTAAAAGGAAACTTTGATTTTCGGGCCGGTTTTGGGATCCCCGCTGCGAACGAGGCATCGCCCGTCTGCGGGGCGCCTCGCACGTCGGTGAGATCACCCAGAGCTATTTCACTTCACAAACCGACTTATCTGCCTCCCCCCCCCCCCATAACAGCCTTTTTTGTCCCCGTGACAAAAAAGAGCGGGGGGGGGGAAACAGAGGGATTTCTTCAACTCCCCCCCCCCAAATCAAATTTCTCAACCGCTGCAGAAACAGGCCTTCCCTTCGGATCCTCGCCGGTAGGGCGAGGAAGGGGCCCGCGGGGCGAAAAAAAAGGGGGGGGTAGTTCCCTCCCCTCTAGTCGTTTTGCAACCCAGGGACCGGGGGGGGGAGCAACCGAAAGGCTCCGCTTGCGGGGGCTGTCCTCGCACAAGACTCGTTGCGAAGAGTATTGGAGGGGGGAGGCGCCGGGGAGGGGGGGCGAGACATATTGCCAAGTTGCGCCTTCCTGGCAGGGACGTTTTTGGTGTGGGGGGGGTCTAAAGGGGAGTGGGAGGTGGGGAGTTTTTCTGCTCAGCTCGAGGTCTGGTTTAAGGCCAGGAAACGCGACTTGATCTCCAACTGCCCCGGGGGTGGTGGTGCGTGCGCGCGCGCGCTTGTGTTTGTGTGTTTGTGTCTGGGGGTGGGGGGATCGAGGCACTCGGGCGCACAGGTTCCCCCCGGGCTGGGAAGCTGCAGCCTCAAGTCCTACTTTGCACATCCCGCGTTCTTCACCGCAAAATTTTCTCTGCCGGGGCTTAGAACAGACCCGGCGCCTGTTTTGCAACCGGCTGGAGAGAAAAGAAAAGAAAAACCTTCTCTGTAGGCCCCGCGAAGGAATCCAGGTTCGCGGGGAGGTGGGAGGAAGAGAGGGTGGAGGTTAAAGCAAGGGAAATGCCGTGTGAAACCGCCTTCCTTTGCGTGTAGGGAGAGGGCTGGCCTCCCCAAGCCTCCTACGCGAGAGGCCTGCATCCCCACGCGACTGTACGCCGTTCGGGGCGGAGGCCTCTCTTCCTTTCCCTGCAAAACGCCAAGCAGTGGATGATGGGTGGCTAAGCTGCCTCACCCCCCCCCCCCCCGCCTACGAGTTTCGGAGCGGCAGGACTTCTCCGGACCCAAGCAGGTGGGCTTGTTTGCAAGCCACTCTTGGGTGTCAGAACGCAGCAGCGCTCGGCAGAATCTGGTCTGAATCTTCCCCCCTCCACCGACGCTGAGACGGTTTTCTTTCCTTCTTTCCTTTCTTTCCTTCTTTCCCTTGGCTCGCCTTCGCTTTCCTCCTGCAACAAGTTCGCGAAACGTAGCAGCAAGCGGGTTCAAGCTACCGGTCCCGTCCCCCCGGCTCCCCGCTGTTCTGTTTTCTCTCTTCGGTTGCCAGGGGCTAAAAAGCAGCTTCGGTGAGCCAGCCTTTGAAAGAGGCCGGAGCGTTTTCGGCGCAAGGAAAAGGTATCTCAGCCCCCCCCCCTCCCCGGGGCCTCCTTGTGCGGGTCCCGGGAATTGGAGACCGCTGCGTCCTGGCTGACCTTCCTCTTCCTCTCCTACTTCACCCTCCAAATTTCAGCGCCCCGCTCGGGGGCGTCTCAGCAGAAAGACCTCCAAGGACTAGCGCCGTGGGTTTGGGGTATATAAGGGTTGATTTTAGCCCGGAAGGGAAGTTTTCTTCGGGGAAGTAGGCCCTTGCAAGTAAATTTCCCCCTTATTTGCCCGATAAAGTGATTCAGCTTCCCAGAGAGGATCGGGCAAAATCCAGGCAGGCACGGCGGGTTAAACATGTTCTCAGCTGGATGCGCTGGGAGGCTGAGATCCTATACAGCCTTTGCATCCGGAGAAAGTTGAATAGAATGGAATCACTAAAGTCTATGCCCCCTCTCTTAATATTCCCTTTCCTTTGGAGATCAGGCCTGGTTTGTGAGTAGGCCCATTTCTCTCCCTCCCTCCCTCTCTCCCTCTCTCCCTCTCTCCCTCTCTCCTCTCTTTCCCTCTCCCTCTTTCCCCTCTTTCTCCCCTCTCTCTTCTTTCCCCCCTCTCTCTCCTCTCTTTCCCTCTCCCTCCCTCTCTTCTCTCCCCCATCTCTCTTCTCTATCTCCCTCTCTCCCAAGGATTTTCTCCCTAGTAAAGCTTAAGGCGCATCCCCGGATCCTGTTTTGGGATGCCAAGTGGGTGGGAGTAGGGTGGGTAGGTGAGATTTTAAAAAGTGCAATAAAATCCCCCTTCTCTGGTCTTCTTCCTTCTTTATTTAATGCTAAAGGTATTGTTTTCGCTGCAAAGAAAGGAATGGGCTGGATCCTTCCTTGTTTTTAGTCCATTGAAGTCGGGGCGGCTAAGATAGATAGATAGATAGATAGATAGATAGATAGATAGATAGATAGATAGATAGATAGATAGATAGATAGATAGATGATAGGTAGGTAGGTAGGTAGGTAGGTAGGTAGGTAGGTAGGTAGGTAGGTAGATGATACATACATACATACATACATACATACATACATACATGATACATACATACATATGGGTAGATAGATAGATTGATAGATGATAGATAGATAGATAGATAGATAGATAGATAGATAGACAGATAGACAGATGATAGACAGATAGACAGATAGACAGATAGACAGATAGACAGATAGACAGATAGACAGATAGACAGATAGACAGATAGATAGATAGATAGATAGATAGATGATAGGTAGGTAGGTAGGTAGGTAGGTAGGTAGGTAGATGATACATACATACATACATACATACATACATACATACATGATACATACATACATATGGGTAGATAGATAGATTGATAGATGATAGATAGATAGATAGATAGATAGATAGACAGATAGACAGATGATAGACAGATAGACAGATAGACAGATAGACAGATAGACAGATAGACAGATAGATAGATGATAGATAGACAGATAGACAGATAGACAGATGATAGATAGATAGATAGATAGATAGATAGATAGATAGATAGATAGATAGATAGATAGATATTCCTCTTTTAAAGCCGCAATTTTTCCAGGCTGAGTCTCCCAAAGTCGAACTACATTCAGACAACCTTTCGTCTTTTAAGGGAAGGGGAAAGAGGAGGCACAAGCTGTTGTGTCCTCCCACCCCCCACCATTTTGACCGGGTGTCAGGCGCTGTACAGGGGTATGGGAAGCGGGTGGCCTGATCCTAAGAGGAGACTCATAGGAGGGAGCGGTTGGGCACTCCAGATTGCGAGAAAAAGGGCGCAATTTCAACCTATTTTTCCCCCTCCCTTGTCGGAGAACCGAGCCCTCTTCCTGGCAGTTCCTTACCGAGGCTTTAAAACCTTTGCCGTTTTAAAGACCTTTCCTAAAGGAGGAAACCCCCGCCGGGTTTATTGGGAATGGCGGAGCAAAGTGGGCCATCCAGTTCTTTAATGGGAAGGGAGGGAACAAGGTGGGCAGAATTACACCGGGCGTTATTCTCCCCAGTTCTCCGAAATTCACGTTTCCCTTGATTTTTCCAGAAGCCGTTTGGGAGAAGAGTAAGTAGTTTTGCTCGCGTGTGTGCGTGTGTGTGTGTTATACATGGTTGCACCTGAGTGTTTGTTTTCCTGCGGAATCTCTTTCTTTTTTCTCTTTTCATCTCTCTTTCTTCTCTTTCCCTTTCCCTCCCTTCTTCTCTCTCCCTCTTTCTCTTCTTCTCTCTCCTTCTCCCTCCCCCTCCTTCTCCCTCTCTCCCTTCTTTCTCTATCTCTCCCTCCTTCCTCTCCTCTCCCCCCCTCTTTCTCTCCTCTCTCTCCTTCTCCCTCTCCTTCCTTCTCCCTCTCCCCTCTCTTCTTTCTCTCTCTCTCCCTCCCTCTTTCTCTCTTTTTCTCATCCAAATTGTTTGCGCAACGAGCCATCTCGGGGAGAGAGAGGCGAGGGAAAAAGGCGCGTAGGATTGCGTTGCGCGCCGCCTATTTCGTTCTTTCCCTTTCAATCCGCGCGCGCCCTGGCGCTCTGGAAGGAAACCAGCGGGGCACCTATTCGCCCGTCAAATGTTTGCAACGTCGCCCAGTCACATTTTGGCTTAGAAAGAGTCGGGAATGCCGTTGCTGTATCTCTTTTTCTCCTCCCGCGTCCCTTTCCCCCCCCCCTGCGGGTATTTTTACTGGCTAATTGCTTAAGCGAAAGAGTCTTGGCCGGAGAGAGCAGGGTGGGGCCAGAGGGTAATTCGAAGCTGGAAATGTATCTGGCTACTATGGTCGAAAAAAGAAGCAGACTTCGCAGGCGGAGGAGGAAGGCCTGGGTTGTCGGGAGTAGTGGGGGGGGGGTCTTCTCTCTGGAAAGGGTCTTGTTTATCAAAGGTCAGACCACCCACGGGGAGGACGGAGTCGGACGCGCGTCGGCGCTTACCCCAGCCTTTGGCCCTGGTTTTCATTAACACTAAGGAGCCAGGCAGGGAAAGAGACGGCCGGCCTCCTATGCGGCTCTTCCCCTGCCTCGTGTGCACACGCACACACACACCGAGGGAGGGAGGGAGGGGAGAGGGAGGGACAGGAGGGAGAGAGAGAGAAAAAGAGAGAGAGGAAAAGAGAGAAAGAGGAAAAGAGAGAGGGGGGGAGAGAGAAATCCTCCGTCTTTATTCAAGCCGAAGGTGAAAGGAATGACAAAACCAGGTTAGCTGGTTGTCGCGTGTGTATCCCAACTCCTAGGTGTTGACAAGAGGTTGCGAGGGAGCGAACTGTGCCGGGGGGGTGGGTGTAGCGGGTTAGGCGGGGAGGTAAGAGGGGGGAGCAGATTTTTGGCAGGGCTCCTTACGGGCGACTTCCAATTATTAGTAGCAACGTCATCCGTATCATTTGCAGACCCTTTGCCAGATCTCATTGAAGCCTCTCCGTCCCTCCCCAAGGTGTGTTTGTCAAGAGGCAACTTTGTGCTTCTTTCTTTCTTTCTTTCTTTCTTTCTTTCTTTCTTTCTTTCTTTCTTTCTTTCTTTCTTTCTTTCTTTCTTCCTTCCTTCCTTCCTTCCTTTCTTTCTTTCTTTCTTTGTGCTTCTTTCTTTCTTCGGCTTCTTCAGAACTGAAGAGCCTTTTGGGGTGAGAAGCGAAACGTCTTCAAGAAAAAAAAATCCAGTTGCCTCTTGGGGGGGGGGGATCATCTTTGGGACAACCATGACTTGGGTGGCTGAGAAATTCCATACACGAGATTTCTCCCATCCTTCCCAAGAATTATAATTTGCGTGCTGTTAAAAAAACCCACCCCAAATCATCCAGCAATCCTAAATTCGCTCTTTAAAAACAAAACAAAACGCCGTTGTAATGAGATCTCGTCCAGTTCCTGTGTCCACAAGTACTTTTCTTCCCCAGATTTATTTACTTATTTGTTTATTTATTGAGATGGCACCAAGTGGGCCAACCACGATATTGGCATCAGGGCAAGTGACAGGTTTCCTTTTCGACTCCCTCCTCTTCCTCTTTTATCGTTGTTGTGTTGGTTGTGTGGTTCAGCCCAGCCTGCCAGATTTTTAAATTTGATTTGGCCTTTCTCTCCACCTATTATTTACTTACTTACTTATTTATTACTTATTTACTTATTACTGATTTCCTCATTTATGTATCCATTGATTCATTTATTTCTGCGGTGAGGATGTTCGCCCCTGATCCCTTTTGGCTTCTCAAAGCAACCAGCCGCCCTTGGTAAACCCAACCAGACAAAGGAGTTAATCCGAATCAATAGCACTGCTTGACTCTATCTGAAGTCTTCGTGAAGCCAAACTGGAGACAAATATCACAACAACTGTCAAATCAATTCGCTCCCCCCTCCCTCCTTCCAGGACAGTTTTTTTTAATCCCCACTTCTCAATGTATCTGATTTTTCAAATTTCCTGGAAATCTTCAAACTAGCCAGGCACCAGCAGGCTCCCCTTTTCCAAGGCTGGCTAAGTGCTTGCTCCCCATCTGTTCTCTTTAGGGTTGAGGCTGGTGTGTGTAGGCGTACCCGCAGCGCACACACACACATTCGTTCGTGCCCATCCCTCTGGCTGATCATCTTTAAAACGGATTCAGTTTTATTATTAAAACTGATTTTAGCCTTGGGCGCATGGCTTGGGAAGCACGGAGGGGGTTGTGGCAGAAGGAACAATTTATTTTGAAAACCCTTAGGAAAAGATATTGAAAGGCTTTAAGTGTCCAGGCTGGCGAGGTTTGAACAGGAGGGTTGGAAGGGACCTTGGAGGTCCTCTAGTCCAACCCCCTGTTCAAGGAGGATACCTTTTTCTTACAGAATAACAGAGTTGGAAGGGACCTTGGATGTCTTCTAATCTGAGACTCTGCTTAGGCAGGAAGCCCTAATACCATTTCATGAAAAATGGTTGTCCAATCTCTTCTTTAAAAACTTCCAATATTGGAGCATTCATAATTTCTGGAGTTAAGTTGTTCCACTGATTAATTTTCCTAACTGTCGGGAAATTTCTCCTTAATTCTAGGTTGTTTCTCTCCTTGATTAATTTCCACATATTGCTTTTTTCCTGCCTTCAGGTGCTTTGGAGAATAGCTTGACTCCCCCTTCTTTATGGCAACCCCTATTAGAAGACTGCTATCATGTCACCCCTGGTCCTTCTCTTCATTAAACTAGACATACCCAATTCCAGGTCTGCCTACCCAAACTCCCTTCTCATATCTGAAATTGCTGCTAAAAATCAGCAATATGTTAGCCAAACCTTTGATGACCAATGTCAAAGCATGGCTAAAAGTTGTGTCCCATTCTTCATCTTTGTTGCGTCTTTTACTCCTTCCGAGAAAAAAAACCCTTTGCCAGTTTTGAGGGTCAATCCCACCCCCCACCCCAGGGTAATTTCTCTAGAATGTGAGTTGACACCAAGTAGACACCAACAATGCTGCAGAAACGTACTCTGAATAACACAGCTCGTTTCAGGAAGCTGTTGGTCGTGTTGGCTGGGGAGAATAGGAAGTGGGATCCAGTTTGTCCATGGGTGGGTGTGCATTAGAGGTTATCAAGTCCTGGTACTGTCTGAGCTTGGTTGTTGACTGTTGGCTGTTGACAACTAAGCTAAAATCCTGAGTGACAAAGATTCTCTTCTCTCGGTCCGGTTGGTGTTCTAGTAGACCCATGGTCAACACAAGGTCCGGTTGGTGTTCTAGTAGACCCATGGTCAACACAGGGTCAATACTGCAATGGTCAAGTACTAAGGTGGAGTTTATTCAAAGATGTTCCTATTATGATCCCTGTCATCTAATTTATATGTTGCTACTGCTTTCCATGTGTCTCATCCGTCATCCACTCACATCATTTGCCCATTCGGTCAATCTATGCGTGTTGCGCATTATATCAAGGACCTGGTCAGCCTCGATTTATCTAGGAGATTTATCTAGGACGGACGGTCTGGAGGTCTTCAACCTTTGCTTTTAAGAACTCAAGAACTTAAGATCTGAAACCATCATCCGAAGATACCTCTCTTCTTATTTTTCACATTCGTGGTTTTGAGGAAAACAATATTGTTTTTTTTTTAGTTTTCAAGGGGAAAGAAAATCAGGAGTAAATCCTGTTGCCTTTTGGAAAAGCATCCTTGGGACAACCATGACCTGGAAGATTGAGAGTCTCCATCCATAGACATCGTTGGTTTTTTTCTTTTCTTTTCTGATCTTCATCTGTCATAATCTCAGCCTTCTCAATCTTGGGTCAGTCTTGTCAAATGCTTTTTCTGCCAGGAATTTGTGGCTGTTGGATTGTCGGAGGTAAGGTGACCCACCTTAAAAACTGGACTTTAAATCTGTCTTTTGAGTCGGCCTTATGTGCATTTGAAGATTCTTTTTTTTTTAAAGTCGACTCATTTTTTAATTCTAGAGTCCCCAGCTGCCTCCTCCCACAGGCGTTGCTGTGATGGAATCCAACTTTTTATCTGAGTAAATTCATAGGCACCAAACCCCTACACTGAAACGCAACAATTTCAAGCCCGCGTAATTACACATGGATACACGTGGATGTGAAAGTAAAAAGGGGAGGGAAGTACGAGTGAAACTCAATGCCCAGTTAATGAAAAAAGTAGAGTTGGTTAACCACCGGCTAATCAGTTCTTATTTTTGTTTGATTTAGGGCACCTCATCCTGATGCTTCAGGATAGCACGCATCCAGTTCTTTCCCAACTTTATGCCCACGAGATGCGTGGGAACTACGATTCCCAGAATCCCTTGCTGCCGCTGGCACAGTTCTTGAAGTAAGCTGAAGTCAGCCTTCAGACCATCCCAAGAACTGATAGCTGGTGCAAACACGAAGAAAGTTTGCAGATAGATCCAGATTGATTAGAAATGCGATCGCTGGATGGCAGCCATGCCCAGCGACCAGGTTCAGGCAGAGAAATGAAAGGGTTTCCCGTGTGTGTGTGTGTGTGTGTGTGTGTGTGTGTGTGTGTGTGTGTGTCAGGAAGCCAGCATTATCTGGGGTTTACACAAACACAGAACACCAATTGAAATGGTCTTTCCACCGTATTCCCCCCCCCCCTTCATCTTTCGGTGAATTGCTGCGAGCGGAGGCCTGACCTGAAAATTAGCCAGGGGAAAATCTCCAGATCCCCGCGGAGAGGAGTGGGTCTGCAGGGCACTGATCCAACCCCGGAATGGGTTCTGGGGAATCAGGGATGTTTTAGAGCCCTGGGTTTGAAGAGAAGACCCGGGAGGGCCTCGAAAAGCACCACACACTTAGAACACCTCCTCACCCCCAAATCCGAGGTAAACTCTCCTCTTTTCTGGCTAAACCGGTGTCCCAGCTCCTGGGGGGCCCTTTGCCAACTCTTCTTTCTCCAGCCCATTCGAGGAATCCTGTAAGGACCCATCAGAGTCCTAGGTGACCACAGGGACGGGATCCGAATGAGATCAGTCAAGGGATAACTTAAAATCTACCCTCCCAAATTGGTCTTCCACCGTGGCTCCAAAATGGACAATCCCTTCACGCTTTTCAGACGGGACAAAAATTAGATTGATAAAATCACCTGGGTTGTTCGAAATAGATTCGGAAACGTCCCGTGGATCCAGCCTCCCTCCCTCCCTCCCTCCCTCCCTCCCTCCCTCCGTGTGTGTGTGTGTGTGTGTGTGTGTGTGTTAGAACCAACGGCGCGAGAGCATTTCATTTACTTGCTTATTTGTACTCCGAATTAAGGGATTATTTCAGGGTGGCAAAAAGGGAGATGGTTTTTTTTTTTTAACCCTTGCTTATTTATTTATTTATCCTATTTAAGAACCGCCCATCCCCCTCGCAGAAGGAGTGGGGTTACAATAAAATATGAGAAGCATCAAAACCAACAGATAATAACATTTTTTTAAAAAGGCCAGGCATGTTAAAAAAAAAAATCAACGGGAAAGGCGGTGGAAAGGCTGGGGGGGGGGGGGGAGAATTCTTTCGCCCATCTCAAACCCGCTCCTCCGAAAGCAAATCTCTCCCCCGACGACCCCCCCCCGCGCCCCCGCACACACGCTGGCAGGTAGTTCTACTCCTGATTAAGGGGTTATCAGAGTCGGTGGTTGGCTGAATCCCAAACCTCTGTTTCATCCGAGGGAAAGAGGGGGGGAGAGGCTGCGAGAGCGGCGGAGGGTGGAGGGCGAGAGCGGGAAGGCAAGGGGGTTCTCTGGACCGGTCTCCCCCCCAGTTTCCCCTCCTCCCTCTCCGCGTGTCTGTGTGTGGGCTGGCCGGCTTTATCTCCTTCCAGCTCCCGGGGCTTACATTGGAATCTGGCTTCGGGGTGGGGGGAGAAGGGGAGAGGGCGTCTTTGTGCCAGAGGTCTTTCCAAGCAGCCCTCCACCCAGCCAGAGGGCCAAAGATCACGGAAGCCTTTGGGGAAGGGGGGGGGGCAACGGTTGCATTAAACCCAGAGCCAATCCTGACGGTCCCTCACGCACCATCCCCCCCCCGAGTTTTCCCAAGTCGGGAAGAGGCCTGCCGCTGCCCACCCGGCCTGCTGGAAGATCTTTCGGCGACGGGGGTGGGGATACATATTTGGAGGGGGTGCAAATCGGCTGGGATGGTCGAGGCATTCCTGGGAAGCGGCATTCCTCGTTGCGTTCTATAGGGGGGCTTTTAAGGGGGCCGAGGGAGGCTTGGCTGAGCTGAGGCTGAATTCGGGGCCCGGGACGAGATAACCGACTCTCCGTGGGAGGTGCAGGGGGGCACATATTCAGACGGGCTTCCTGAATTGCTAGGGGATCGGTTTCCTGCAACCGTCCCTATTCCTGCTTCTTCCCCCAATTTCTCCAGTCTGGGCTGGGAAGGAAGCTTAGGACCGGGTGCCCGGCGCTGTCCAGGCAAAGCAGCCACTGTAACCCCCGTGGATGGAAAGGCGCTCCGTAGCCCTCCCCCCCGGGAAGCGCCGGTGGGCTGAAAGGGTCGAGCCGTCTTTGCTGCCGCCGCCCGAATGTCCGGGTAGCGGCACATTTGGCGGCGAGTTTTGGTAAAAGAGGGAGGGTCAGCTTGGGGGAGAGAAATGGCTCCAGTCAGGAACGGGTGGTCGGCCTCTTAGGCGCGGACGAAAAAAAGCCACGTTTTAAAAACCTGAAATGGAAAATGTCAGCCGCGTTCCCCAAAGCCTCAGGAGGAAAGGAAAGGAAAGGAGAAGGGAGGGAGAGAGAAAGGAAAATAAAGGAAAGGAGAAAAAAGAGAAGAGACGAAAGGAGAGAAGAGGGAAGGAGAGGAAAGGAAAAGGAGAAGGAGAAAGGGAAGGAAAAGGAAGGAGGAAAGAAGAAAGAAAGGGAAGGGGAAAGGAAGATAAAAAAGAAAGGAAAGGGAGAGGAGAGGAAAGTAGGAAAAAAGGGAAAAAAGGGAAAAAGGGAAAGGAAAATAAAGGAAAAAAGGAAAGGAGGAAAGAAGAGAGGGGAGAAAGAAATAAAAGGAAAGGAGACTACAATATTCTGTGTAACAATTAAGAAAATGAAGCTAAACTTCACTGTTCGTTTATCCAGCTTTCCTTTCGGCCAAGTTTGACAGAGCCTTGGAATTGGCCATCTACGAAACGTGGGGATTTCTGGGGTCTTTTCAGACAATACCGCATTTCTTCAAGAATGATGGGAGGAAGTTGCTTATAAGTGAAATGCACCCACCTCGTGCCCACACCTAAAGGAATGAGGGACATTCCTCCCACCCACCCCGCCTTCTAACCCTGCTCTCACTGAGTAGAAATAATAGCAATGAAACAAATGGTGGGACGTGGCTGGGACAGTTGTGGGACGCCAGAAATCTCTAGGGAATTAGATTTCTGTGGGGTCTTGGGTCAGAATAGACCCCAACTCATTTTAACGTATTAAAGTGATGGTACCAAGGAACGCTGCAGAGGGAGGTTGTGCGTGGTGTGTTTTGTGTGTGTGTGTGTGTCTATGGGCTATTCCAAGGGAACCACATATTTTTTGGGCGGAATTTCTTTTTGAAGATAAATACGCAACTGGGGGTGGCAGAGGGCACCCATTCAGTGTTGGCACTCTGGACAAAAGAGAGATAAATAAAGTGAGTGACAAATAAAGAGAGTGAGCTCTCTCTATTCCTTGTTATATATTATATTCCTTGTTATCCAAAATTATTATCGCAATAATCCAAAAAAAATAATCACACTTCCGGCGGCATCCTTTCCAGCTTTATTTCTGCCTCGAAAGAAAGTTGGGTCTTTCCCAGCCACGAGCAGATTTACTTCTCAAATCCCAAAGGTGCTTTTTCGGGAGGCAACTGGAGTTTCTTGGTCCCCACAGCCTTCCATAAATCCTTCCGCTGCCCACTATCCGGTCAGAGCTGAAGAAGCTTCTTGGATGAGAAGCGAAAAGTCCTCTTAAGAAAAAAAAAACACCAAGAAAGTCCATTTGCCTCCTGAAAATCACCTTCAGCCACGACCTGAAGGACTGAGAATCTCTCCATGCCATTTTTATTGGCGGTGCTTTTCCTTTACCTTCGGTGTTATGACTCTTGTTCCAACTTTCCTGAATTTGGAGCCTCGGGAATATTGGCAAAACAATTCTAATTTCCTTTTCCTAAACCCACGTCGTTGGAATATCCAGGACAGCCGTCCTTAAAAAAAACCCCAGCTTTTTAAAATATGCAATAAGCATATGTTAATATACTATTTTAAAATCTTTAGTCTATAACGCCCTCCTTATGATATACCTCGCCTTTAGAAAGCACGCGTGAGTTTCTACAATAACCATTAAACGGAGATAAACTGCGATCCTAGGGTGATTTTTTTATTTTTTATTTTTTAAATCTGGCTAGAAATCTCTACTTAGAATTGATTGGGGAGACCAATCATTTCATTTCAGATAAATGAATGAACCCTAGAGCATGAATTTGAACAATTTGGGGCTGTTACGAACAAGGGTAGGAAGAGAGGATTTTAGAAACCAAGCATCTCCTGTTGGGTTGTTTTTATTTTATTTTGCGCTGAGCAATTTCTGCACAAGGCAGGAAAAAAAACCCCGCCGTTTCGAGGGGTCTCCCGAACGAGTCTCCGCTTCTACTTTTCATTTTAAAAGTGTGTGTGGGGGGGGGGGAGAGAGACGGAGATAGGAGCCTGGAGCCTATTACTCTATCCATACTATTGTGGATAGATGGTGGATGGATGGATGGATGGATGGACGGACGGACGGACGGACGGAAGGAAGGATGGATGGATGGAAGGAAGGAAGGAAGGAAGGAAGGAAGGAAGGAAGGATGGATGAATGGAAAGAAGGAAGAAAAGATCGATGGAAAAAGGAAGGAAGAAAGGAAGGGGAGGGAGGGAGGGAGGGAGGGAGAGAGGGAGGGAGGGAGGGAGGAAGGAAGGAAGGAAGGAAGGAAGGAAGGAAGGAAGGAAGGAAGGAACTTTTAGCCCCCTCAGTAACAGCGTCGCTGTTTTTTGCGGGGCTCTTAAAAAGAAGTCCAGCCAAGTAAAATTGCTAAAATGCCAGGTGTCCAAGACAGATCCTGGATTGGCAGGTAATTCAAAGTGGAATTGAAGGCGATTCTACGTCCCTCTCCTCTCAAGTGTAATCTTTCCCGAGGCATCCAAGGATTCTAAATCTGCTTCCAAGGATGGCGGGGTGAGGAGGGTGAGGGACACGGACTGGGCTGAGAGAATCCGTTGCTCGTCCTTAAAACGAATCCGTCGGTTCCCCAGCCCAAAATTAAAGGTTAGAGGGCCGTTCGAGGCGCTGCTGGAGAAAAAACTGCCCACTGCCCTTTTCCCATTGGATCCATCCTCGGTCTAACAACAGGAAATGCCGGGGAGGGTTTTGAAAGCCCTTTAATTCTTTCCTGAAATTCCTGGAGACATTTGAAAGGATATTTAAAACGTAAGACAGGAGTGGGACCTTGGAGGTCATGAAATCCAACCCCCTCATAGTGGTCGAAATGACCGAGGAGGCCTCTCCACCCGCCTCTCCCCGTCTGAAAAACTCAAGCCGGGGCAAGAGAGTTCCTGAGCTTAAGCAGAAAGCGCCATCCTGAAATGCACCCGTAGAATAATAAACGGATCGGTGTTGAAAGTATCCGAAATAGGTCAACGCCTAAGGGGTTTGGTGCCTTGGTGGGGAACGAAAGAGTGGGGTGGGGGGGCAGAGTGTAAGTTTTGCCTTAGAATTTCTTCCTTTGGGAGAAGGAAAACCAGCGGCTGGGAGAAAAAAACGCGGCGCTTCCCAGCTTTAGGAAAAATCGCAATTTTCTTTCTTTCTTTCTTTCTTTCTTTCTTTCTTTCTTTCTGTCTTCTTTCTTTTCATTTGGTGAAACGGGGAAGGAGAAAAATCTTAAAACCTCTGGTTAATAAAACGAGCCGCGTTGCGGTGGCGAAAGGGAGGGGGGAGTGCTCATCCTAAAGCCCGTTTGTATGTGTGTGTATAGGGCTGCGTGCGTGTTTTGCTCTCTTTTTTTGGAGGAAAGAAAGGGAGGGAGGGAGAGAGGGAGGAAGAACGGAGGGAGGGAGGAGAAACGGAGGGGGGAAGGAGGAGAGGAAGGAAGGAAGAACAGAGGGAGGGAGGGAGGGAGGGAAGAAGAACGGAGGGAGGAAGAAGGGAGGGAGAGAGGAAATGAGAATGGGATCGAAAGAATGGTTAAAACAAAAAATTGGTGGTAGACTTAGATAATTCGTTCCTTTGGCATTCACCTTAAACCCACCCCCCACTTAACATAGAGCTAAATTTCGTGCTCTTGAATGGAGGGCGGTGGCAGGGTGTTCCAGGAAAGTAATTTGCCGCTCTCCCCCCCCCTCCATCCTTCTGGACCCTTCTGGACGGAGGTGGTCGCTTTTTCAGCAACACAATATTGACCCATCTCCCTTTTT
Source organism: Thamnophis sirtalis (assembly GCF_051295495.1). NCBI lineage: Eukaryota > Metazoa > Chordata > Lepidosauria > Squamata > Natricidae > Thamnophis > Thamnophis sirtalis. The sequence continues at coordinate 46,945,766 of NW_028261394.1, forward strand.
TTAGAAACTGCAATTATATTAACGGCCGGGAGTTTTCTGAAGGCGGAGGTGACTTTCTCCGGTTTGCAAACTAATGACAGTATCCCGCTCCTGTTTACCTTCTTTTGAAAGGCGGGGGTGGGGGGGGAGTGGGGGGGGAGCAGGCAAAGGGCAGAGGAAGACAGACAAATACGGTAGATTGAAAACTGGCACATAGAGAAGAAGAAGATAAAATAGTGGGTTGTGTCTTCTGCTTTCGTCTGGCTGAGCTTCTAAGCGCCTCTTTCCCCCTTGACTTTAGGCCAGAGTAAAATCGAATCTTCTTTATTGGATAAGTGTAGTTTGGAGGCTCGAGGAATTTGCCTCCGTCCTTGTTATCATTTGCTTGGTCAAACCAGGTTAAGTTCTTCGTTTGCTCCTGGCCCCGTTTGCCTCCGTTAGCCAAGTTCAGATCCAGAGTGCTAAACCCTCTTGGGATTGGATGGGACGCATCGTTTGGCCACGTGTGATGATTAGACCCACAAGGAAAACTACGGGAAACCTCTTGAGAATCGGGGGAGAAGTGAAGGGAAAGCGTGTTTAGAGCGCTTCGTGGCAAGGCAGCAGGCTTAGCCCACCAGCCCGTCAAGTTTAGCAGTAGCTACGTTCACACGATGCTTTTCCTAGCATGAACTGCATCCTGGTTTACTTCCATTAATTCAAGGTTGTGCCTGGACGTGGCGCGTCAAAACGCAGCCCTCGTCCTCACAACGGAGTTCCCCACAGCGCCAGAGTCTGCAGGGAAAGGACGAGATTGGGGTTCAGTGGGTTGTGAGAACGCAGCTCTCGTTACACCACTGTCACGTGTGAAGGGACTTCAGCCAGGTCTCTGCTACAATATGATGAGGTTCCCCCTTCCCACGTCACAGCCGGCTCCGCTCTCACAGATATGTCTTGTCCCCGGGAACTCGGCGGATCTCCCCCCCCATCCAACCTTTAGCCAAATGCGTTCCACTACAAGGCCCATTCTCCCCAGTCACACCCGGCCTGGCTTTGTAAGACGTGAAAGGCGACAGGTTGGGGAAGTTCGTTAAATCTTTCGATCCTTTAATGCAGGGAGGGAGCGCTCCGGTTCTGCAATCCCCCCCAATTTTGAGCTTCCTGCTTTCTGGGGCGGGGGTCCAAGAGAAAGAAGACCTCCGCCCTCTCAGGAGGAAATCGCACGTGGGAAATCCCCTCTTCTGGGAAGCGGGAGTGAAACAGGTAGATTTCGATCACCCACCTGCCCCCAAGTCCGGCGCTCTTTCCTAGAAGTTCAAAGTGGGGAAAAATGATTCAAAAGAATGGGCAGTTCATTTCAGATTTCTAAAAAACGAATAACTGGGTTCAGAAAAGGTCCGTTTGGGAGGCAAAATTCTAACCCAACATCTCCCGAATCCCCAGATCATCCAATCTACACAAAAGTGTTTGTGTGTTTGTGTATATGCTGAATAGGGAGGTGGCCCCAGTTAAATCAATGGGAATTTACATTGAAGTAAACAGGCTACACTATTAAAATTCAGATCCGCCAATCATCTGGGATCAGCGGCCCGGAGATTGTCTGCCGTCATAAACCGAACTAATCCTTTTGCGTTAATCCAGAATCCTTAATTCGAATTATCTCCTCATTAATCAGGAAGCCCTGTTCTTTAATTCGTTGTTTTGGTTTAGCAGGAGACGAGAACCTACTGCGGTTCTCGCTTAGGGTTCCTGAACAAACCGTGGTTAACTAATAACCCTGACTATACCCAGTGACAGGCCAACTTTGGCTCTTATGCGTGAGAATTAATGGTTCAATAGATTTGGTCCCAGATTCGATCTATTCATCCACGCCGCCAAGATAGAAACGGGGTTTTGGAAAGATCGCTTCGGAGGGTGGAGTCCGCTTTGGTTTTTCAACCCTGAATTAAACAGAGCCAGGCAGCCTATAAGCCACGGGTGGGCACGCTTTGGAGAGCGCCGTGCACGTGTGAAAGCGAAATCGATCGCTGACAGAAGCGGAAAAGGCATTTCACGGCTTCCGCGGGGCCAAAAAACAAAAAAACTTTCCAAGGCGCAGCTAAAGCTTCCCATCCTGTAACCGCGCACATTCTCGGATCTCAAGTGGAGAATCACGCCCAGCCATCCAGAGACGGTGGGTGGGTGGGTGGGAATTGCTTTTCCAAAACCAAAACAAAAATCACGCTGGTTGCGTGTCCTATGCCCTCCCCCATCTCTTCCCCCCCCCACTCTAACAACAGAAGAGGGGAAAAGGCAATTTGTCGTGTGGAAGACAGTTCTCCGGTCCAGTCCAATGCCAACCTCTGACGCCCGATTTGGGGGGGCCTCGCCGTGAGGGCCGCGGAAGAGAACGCGTGTCCGATCGGCGGCCGCCCGGGTCTTGCAAAGAGACCGGGGTGGGGGTGGGGGGAGAGAATCGGAAAAACAAACCCACGCGCCATTCCGGACACGGGCGAGCGCTGCGCGGGGCGAGGGAGCTGTGGAAGGGGCGGCGTTTGTGTGTGTGTGTGTCACGAGGGAGCAGGGATCGAGCGTGGGTCTGCAGGGGTTGAGATGCCTGAACTCACTGGTGTGGGTGTGTGGGTATGGGTGTGCAAATAGCTGTTTTTCCTCCTCCGTTTGCGCAGGAGCGGATGGGCTCCCGGGGGGGGGGGGTGGGGGTTGGCAGCGTGGCTCACTCCCTTAAAGCAAACAAATAAACAAACCCCAAACTTGAATTTTGTCCCTCGAGATAGTGCTAAGGAAATGGGGGTCGCCGCCCGCCAGGAAAACCGCGAGCGAGTTCTCTTCAACCCGGGGGAATAAGCGACCGCCGTTAGGAACTGTTCCCCGGAGGTTAGAGATTAGCGAGGCCCCGGGCGCGCAAGGCTTCGGGACTTGAGGATGGCGTTTTCCTCTAAAGCAAGTTTTTTCCCCGGGATCTCTTGCAGAGTTTAGGAAGGGGCGTTTGAGGCTCGTCGCTTTTGCTGCTGCTGCTGCGGTCTGTGAATTAGCCTGTCTGAAAAGGTGGGGAATAATGCTGGCTGGGGGATTCTGGGAGTTGAATCCCACCAAGTTTGCTACGTTTGGATGCCCCTGGTTCAGTTCCCGAGTTAACCTTTTGTGTGTGTGTGTGTGTGTCAACGCGGGGCAGCTCAGCAGCGCAACGGGCCACAAAACACTCCCGTTGTGGTTAGAACGAACTCATCCACCCGGGGTTGTGTGAACGTTGCTTTTCTGGGATGGAAAGATGCGACAGAGAAGGCGGCGTGGCAGGAGAAACCTGTTAGCTAGCCCAAACTCGTAAAGAGGCTGGCTGACCCTTTCCAGACGACTGTTTTTTATTAAAAGGCGCAAGCTTTTGTGAGTCACAACTCGCTTCGGCAGACACGAAGGTTGAAACCGGTGTGTTCATCCAAAAAGGTCCTACCTGACTCCCAAATCGCGGAGCGACCCCAACTAGTTTGAGGCTCACTGAATTTTGAATCCTCCCCCCCCCCCCCAGTTAGGAACTCTGTCTTTCTCTTAAAATCTATGTTTTAACGGGATTTATAATCGTTCCCAGTAGCGGAGAAGCATTCATTCCTCCGAGGGATGGCTCCAAGACCCATCATGCTTGCCAATGTTGATGGAGCCTGGAGTCCCACGATTTCCTGTAAGGGAGAGGGGGGACTTCGCCGCCTCCTTCCCCCCTCCCCCAAATACCAAGGTTTGAACCCGAGTCCTCTGGTTGGCAAGTGGGAACGTAAAGGGCCAGAGGGAGAAACCACCTTGAAATAGCGACTTGGTGTGAGGGCGCCTGAAGAAGAAACGAAATAAAAGAGAATCCCTTTTGCGCATCAACTGAAGTCGCTCTTGCCAAGGCTGCACGCTCAGCAGAAGATTTACCTGAGCGGGGTACAGACCCTACCAGGGGGAGAGGGAAGGGAGGAAAAGTCGCGCCCCTCACCTTCTGGGGAGGGGCAGGTTATAAGGGAAACTCCTGCGCTTCGCCCGTTGGGCCCCGATTCAGAGAAGCGCGTCTTGCGCCTCACCTGGACTCTTTACGGGGAAGGAAAGTAAGAATGGACTCAAAACCGCGGATTATGAATCGGGATTTTTTTTTGTGGGGGGGGGAGGAGACCCTTAGGAGGGGGCGCAGAGGTTGAAGCAACCTGCCGAGGACATCCTGACTTGCCGGGCCCGCATTGATCGTTTTACTGTTTGAAGCTCTTATAAATATTGCTTTATCCTGTCCTAAGCCGCCCGGAGTCGTTTGACAGCCAAACAAATATATTTCATAAATAAATTTCACAATCCATCAACCAACCGATCAATCTGTGTGCGGGAGCGCGCATCCCCCGCACACCGCGCGCCCCTGTGTGTATCCCAACGCCCAGAGAATGGGCGCTCCTGCATAGTTAGTGGTGATTTGGTGGCCAGGCGGAATGGGCCCTTTCCAAAAAACACGAGTCAAGGCTTTTTGGCCAAAACCAACGGATGGAGAGGGCTGTCCGGTAGCTCTTGGCCTGCTAGAACCTCCCTATCCAGGGAGAGTCTATCTGTGAATCACGCCAATGGCCTATTTGGTGGTAAGGGAGCCGGCTTTGGCCACTTTGGGCACCCAGCAGGAACTGAGATGCCTTTTTCTCAGGAGGGAGGGCAAAAGTGTCTTTTTCTCAGGCAAAGGTTCCCCTCACACATATGTGCGAGTCGTTCCCGACTCTAGGGGGCGGTGCTCATCTCCGTTTCAAAGCCGAAGAGCCAGCACTGTCCGAAGACGTCTCCGTTGTCATGTGGCCGGCATGACTCAAGGCCAAAGGCGCTCGGAGCGCTGTTCCCTTCCCACCAAAGGTGGTTCCTATTTTTCTACTTGCATTTTTACATGCTTTTGAACTGCTAGGACATGTCACAGGAGCTCACTCCGTTACGCGGCGCTCGGGATTCGAACCGCCGAACTGCCGACCTTTCTGATGGACACGCTCAGGGTGTTAGCCACTGAGCCACCGCGTCCCCTTTTTCCTCATTAAGCAGCGTTTCGTTTCTAAAAGGAAGCCACGCGAAGCCACTTCTTAGCCCTTTTCCCCTTCAAAAACCCCAACGCGTTCGGTCTGAGAGCGTCGGGGGAAACGTTTGAAGCGGCCTCGGTTTCCCCGGGGCCTTCCACGTCGCACGGCTGGGCGTCGCCTGGGCGTTCCGAGAGCGCAAACCAGGCTCGGCCGGCTGCTCCGTCCTTCGTCTCAAAGGGCGCCTCCAGAAAGGGCCCAAGGGCTGTTCGTCCCCGCCTGCCGGGTCCATACATGCCACGTCCCGGGGATGCCGGGCAGCTTGGGAAGGTGGCAAGCCTTGGCTCGCAATTGGTGGCCCAACAGTCGAGAGGCAAGTCCCCCTCCTCTCTTTGCCAGTGTAACAACGGCTCTTTTTCGCCAGCGACCTCCCTCCTGTCCCCCTCCGTCTTCTCTCTCTCTGTCTCTCTCTCTCTCTCTCTCTCTCTCTCTCTCACACACACACACACACACACTCCCTCTTGGGCTCCAGGCGATCGGCTTCCTCCTCTCCCTTCGTTCCCCTGGCGAACGTGGTAGGTGGCCCTGTATATTTGGGTTAAAGTCGTGTTTATGTTAATGAAAAGGGGGATGAGATTACAAACAGACCACGAAATGTCCTGATTTCTGTTGCTGCTGGATTCGTCTAAACTGTGTATTTCCAGACTAATCAGTTTCGGAGGGCGAGAACGGGCGGTTGCCTCAAAGACCCCACCCGAACCTCGGAGAAAGGAAAGGAAAGGAAAGGAAAGGAAAGGAAGAAAGAAAGAAAGAAAGAAAGAAAGAAAGAAAGAAAGAAAGAAAGAAAGAAAGAAAGAAAGAAAAAAAGAGTGGAGGGTGGAGGGTGGAGGGGGAGGGAGAGGAAGGAAGGAAGGAAGAAGGAAAGAAAGAAAGAAAGAAAGAAAAGAGGAGTGGAGGGTGGAGGGGGAGGGAAGGGAGAGGAAGGAAGGAAGGAAGGAAGGAAGAAAGAAAGAAAGAAAGAAAGAAAGAAAAAAAAGAGGAGTGGAGGGTGGAGGGTGGAGGGGGAGGGAAGGGAGAGGAAGGAAGGAAGGAAGGAAGGAAGAAAGAAAGAAAAAAGGAGTGGAGGGTGGAGGGTGGAGGGGGAGGGAAGGGAGAGGAAGGAAGGAAGGAAGGAAGAAGGAAAGAAAAAGAAAGAAAGAAAGAAAGAAAGAAAGAAAGAAAAGAGGAGTGGAGGCTGGAGGCATGGAGGGAAGGGAGAGGAAGGAAGGAAGGAAGGAAGGAAGGAAGGAAGGAAGGAAGGAAGGAAGGAAAAGGCACAGAAAAATTGATCAAAGGAAAAGGCACAGAAAAATTGATCAAATTGGAGCCTGCTAAAGAGAAGGGTTTTTAATAGTCAGTCCTAGAGGAGATCAACCCTGGCTGCTCTTGAGAAGGCCAGATCCTGAAGAGGAAACTCAAATCCTTTGGCCACCTAATGAGAAGGAAGAAGGACTCCCTGGAGAAGAGCCTCATGCTGCGAAAGACTGAGGGCAAAAGAAGAAAAGGACGAGAGAAGCAGAGAAGGAGGTGGCTGGATGGAGTCTCTGAGCTTAAATGGACTCCAGAGGAAGGTAGAGGAGAGGAAGGCCAGGAGGAACATTGTCCATGGGGTCGTGATAACAGCAACAAAGAAAACTTTTAAGAAATAAAACCGGGGGGGGGGGGCACCCACTAGTGAACAGGGGGAGGGCTGGGGGATGCAGTGGAGGGTAGTGAAAGCCCTTCAGGACATCCTCAAATCCTGAAAATAAGATCCCTGAGGTTGGAAATGCCACAAAAACTTCTCAAAGGATCCCATAGCTTCTGGTGGTGTCTCAAAATTAGGTGCGCAAGTCCCTCTGTTCTCTTCCTGGGCTAAATCCAGTTTAAATTGGGGGGGGGGGTTTCTTCCTTCTAGGTCTGCACTCTTTAAATCCCAATTCTTTTCGGAGGGGCTGTGAAACCCTCCTGGGATTCCCTCCCCATCTCAACCAGTGGAGACATTAAGCAGGCCAGCAACTCCCAAAAGGGAGCCTTAACTGCTTCGAGCCTCTTCTTCTTCTTCTTCTTCTTCTTCTTCTTCTTCTTCTTCTTCTTCTTCTTCTTCTTCTTCTTCTTTCTTCTTCTTCTTCTTCTTCTTCTTCTTCTTCTTCCTCCTCCTCCTCCTCCTCCTCCTCCTCCTCCTCCTCCTCCTTCTCCTTCTCCTTCTCCTTCTAAACTTAACCAAACTTGAATATAGTTTTCATGCCATATCCTAGTCTAGTCTGGTGAAAGTAAGGACTAGGGGGTGACATGATAGCATCTTCCAGTATTTGAGGGGCTGCCACAAAGAAGAGGGAGGTCAAGCTATTCTCCAAAGGACCCAGAGGCAGGGCAAGAAGCAATGGGTGGAAGCTGACCAAGGAGAGAAGCAACTAAGAGAACTTTCCTGATGGTGAGAACAATTAATTAGTGGAAAGGTTTGCCTTCAGAAGTTCTGGGGTGCTCCATCACTGGAGGTTTTAAGAAGAGATGGGACAACCATTTGTCTGAAAGGGTACAGGGTTTCCTGGCTGGGAAAGGGGGATGGACTAGGAGACCTCCAAGGTCCCTTCCAGCTCTGTAATTCTGATATTCCCCTTGAATATTTCTTTTCATCCCTAAAGAGAGTAGAAATCCTCTCGTCCCATTTTGTCTGGTGTGGGGGGAATAGAGAAGGAAGAAGCTTTACGAAGGCCACCTGTAGTTCCTGTATGAAAAATGGGACCGAAATCAAATCAGCCTGTCAAATAATATAAAAACCTGATCTTCCTTAATCCAATTCTTTTCCTTGGTCATATCTACTGGCAAGGAGGCTCAGCAGCGCACAAATGATATCTTGAAACAAGAGAGGAAAACATTTGGCAGTCAATTCTGACCTCCCTGCCAGAAAAAAAATTAGCCCACTTAGTCTAGTGTCACCACTCAGTTCTGGTTGATCTGGTTGGTTGGGCATTTAGTAAATACCCACACGAAGAAAAAAAAGTTGGTGCCAGATTAGTCATTTCTCTCCAACCAGCTCACTTGCAATGTCTTTCATGTGCTTTTCATGTATGTATGTATGTATGTATGTATGTATGTATGTATGTATGTATGTATGTATGTGTATGTGTCTCAGAAATGTTTTGGGGGGGATGTTTTTCCACCTTCCTAGTTTAGGTCTCAGACCAGAGATTTCCTAGTGGTGTCCCATCCAAAGATTATTCTGACAGCCTCACTTTGCTTACCTTATGATGGCTTTACACCAAAGGTCCTCAAACGTTTTGAACAGGGTTTGCTGTGAGTTGAGTCGGGATGCAGGAATAACAATGCAGCTGGGGTTCGTTAGTGTCGTCTTCTGGAGATAAAAGGACTGATGGTGCCACGCCCTGGTTGCAGAAGTCAACGTTCGTCGTTCGTTCATCGTTCATCGGTCGTGGTTTGTTTGTGAGTGGCACTTGGATAAGTGATTTGCTTTCTGTAACCCTGATTCAAAGAGACACTTGGAGAAGTGATTTGCTTTCTTTCTGTACACCTGGTTTGGCCGTAAGAGATCTTTGTTTTTGCTTTCTGTTATCTTCTTGCCAGAGACTTTATTTATGTTTATTTTTGGGCTCGCAGCCAGTCTGAGCCAGGGACTGATAAAGTTATTTCCTTTTAAGTCTATCTGCCTGTCGTCTTTGAACGAGTGAAGAAGGGGGGTCAGAACAGCTTTCTCTGGGGTCCTTGGTGCTCATTAGTGATGGAACGGATGATGTTACCTAGTTGGGTCATGAAACATCTGTAGCAGCAGCAGCAGCAACAACAACAGCCACCAAGCTCAGAGCTGATGAGATTACCTGCAAGAAACATCTGCAAGAAAACCACCCAGCTCAGAGAGCGCCAAGCACTCCCCAGTTCAACCCTGAGCTACAAAGAATGCTGTTCTCTTGATCTCTCTTCCCCTTCCTACTCCACCAGCTTCAAGGGCTCAACCACCAACCTCAAACACAGTGGTGTCTCAGGATGCTGAAGATGAAAGCAAGGTTGCACACCCGCTTGGCTGACAACAACACAGCCACATACCATCTGAAGAGCTCCACTCCCCCATACGTCTGTCAGCACTTGGCTGATCAAGCAAGAACCCCCAACAGGTGCTTCATGCATTCGCCACTTCTTTCCCTCTCTCGGGGTTTTATCAGCCTTTTTTTTTCAGACGGCTGCTGCATTTTTCCCTCTTCTTCTTCCATCCCAGGTTCCTCTGCACTTTTTCCCTTCGGGTGGGTGCATGGAGGAGGGTGGGGGAAGGAAAGAGAGACTAGAGAAAGGAGGCAAATTATTCTTGGTCAGGTGCCTTACTGAAATCCAAGCATATTATGCCCACAGCATCCCAAAGGTGCTTTCTCAGGAGGCAACTGGATTTTCTTCCTTTTGTTTCCTTTTGAAGATGTTTTGCTTTTCATCCAAGAAGCAAAACATCTTCAAAAGGGGAAAAAAACAACAACATGAAAGTGAAAGTCCAGTTGCCTCCTGAAAAAGCACCTTTGGGCCAAGGTGGCACAGTGGTTAAATGCAGCACTGCAGGCTACTGCTAGATCAGCAGGTCAGCGGTTCAAATCTCACCGGCTCAGGGTTGACTCAGCCTTCCATCCTTCCGAGGTGGGTAAAATGAGGACCCAGATTGTTGGGGGCAATATGCTGACTCTCTGTAAACCGCTTAGAGTGGCCTGAAAGACCTATGAAGCGGTATATAAGTCTACTGCTATTGCTATTGCTATTACCTGGATAACTGAGAATCTCTACAGACGTGTCCACAGCATTTTGCTGGTCCTTCTCAGTAACCCTTCTTAAAGAATGAAATAAGATTTGGTATGATCTCTTTTTGACAAACTCAGGGTTGACTCAGCCTTCCATCCTTCCGAGGTGGGTAAAATGAGGACCCAGACTGTGGGGGCGATGTGCTGACTCTGTAAACCGCTTAGAGAGGGCTGAAAGCGGTATATAAGTCTAACTGCTATTACTATTGCTATAACTTGCTTGCTTCGAAATGTTTGCAGATGTGGTGCTTGATTATCTTTTTCAGGATCTTCCCAGATAATGAGATCAGACCCAGTATCTTCCTGGGTCTGGTTTCCCCCCCTTTTTTGGGGGGGGGGGAATTCTTGGGATTCTTGTTCGCCTTGTTCTAAAATGAAATGTCTTCTTTATAGTGTATAGAGGCTTTGAAACATGTGACCTGCCAGTGATCAGCGGAGCTAGCAGCAGATTCGGACAGTGAGGAGGTTGGGGAGGAACATGGGCCAGTCCTGGAGTCTGGGGAAGGCTCTGACGAGGGGTCTGTGTCGGAGGCAGAGAGGGGGCCATATGCTAGTGATCAGCTGCCTTCAGAGTCAGACATCAGTTAGGCAGAAGAACAGCTGGAGCCTGTTCCCAGTGCGCGCATGCACAGAGCTGCCAGACAAAGGGAAGAGCTAAAGAACAGGGGTCGACTTGGGAGTAAGGCCACAGACGGACAATGAATGGCTCCTCCCAGAGGAAATAAAAGATGAGCGAAAGGGGAGTGGAGTTTGCAGGAGACAATTAGTTCGCTTAATTGGTTCATGACTCTCCGAGACGCCTTGCCAAATTTTGCATATATCAGCCTGGCAGCTCTCCAAGCCAGATAAGGTCTGTGACCATAAATCCTCCATTGAAAGACTTTGCTGGATGCGAATGAGCAGAATTCACAGTAAATTAATAAAAGGGGTTTTTATCGGGACCAGGAGTTTGCTTCATGCTCTCGGGAAGCCTGGGTCAGAATACCTTGCACCTCAAAGAAAGGAGCAGATCTCTTGGGATCCATCAGGATCTTACAATCAAAACCTGGTTTGTAAACCCCTTGTGTGTATGTGGTGGTGGGGGGAGTCCTCTTTACCTAAAACACTCTGTCTCGGCAACCACATGCTAAACCTTAAACAGTTCCATCCTGCAATTAAAGCCAGCATCGAACATTTCTTTGGCTACGCTATCAGAGAAGTCCACCATTACATTCCTAAATTTAGCTATAAAGTACCAGTTGGGTCAAGAGGAAGATTAAAATTGTTGGGTTGTGTAAGCCCATCTTCCTTGCATTGTTATTTAGTGCTGTAAGGCTTGGCATGGTTTTTTTAAAAATCAGCCAAGCAAAGATGTTAACTCTTCAGGTTTCGTCTTTGGAACTCAAAAGGTTTATAACCAAGAACAGGAGGGACTCAAATCCTCCTTATTGGACACCCAGCCTTCTGGAAGGGAAAAAGAAGACATCAAAAGCCATGGTTTAAAGTTGATCCACGGAAAAGGAGCCCAGCTCTGGACTTCAGAAAGGCCACGATTGCAACTAAACGGTACAACACAACATGCACGGTTTCAGCTTTGCACATAACAATTCCTGAAGAAAAGATGCAAGCAGAGGATAGTATGTGCTCTGAGGGGATGACCCAAAGAAGAGGGTGTGTGTGTGTGTGTGTGTCAACTTATTCTCCAAAGCACTTGAGGGCAGGACAAGAATAGCAATAGCAATAGCAGTTAGACTTATATACCGCTTCATAGGGCTTTCAGCCCTCTCTAAGTGGTTTATAGAGTCAGCATATCGCCCCCAACAACAATCCGGGTCCTCATTTCACCCACCTCGGAAGGATGGAAGGCTGAGTCAACCTTGAGCCGGTGAGATTTGAACCGCCTAACTGCAGATAACAGTCAGCTGAAGTGGCCTGCAGTACTGCACTATAACCACTGCGCCACCTCGGCTCTTTTCCATGGATGGAAACTAATCAAGGAGAGGACCAGCCTAGAAATGAGGAGAATTTTCCTAACATTAAGAAGAATTAACCAGGAAATGGTTTGTCTGTACTCCATCACTGGAGGTTTTCAAGAAAGATTGGACAGCCATTTGTCCAGAATAGCAATATAGCAATAGCAATAGCAGTAGACTTATATACCGCTTCATAGGCCTTTCAGGCCTCTCTAAGCGGTTTACAGAGAGTCAGCATATTGCCCCCAACAATCTGGGTCCTCATTTTACCCACCTCGGAAGGATGGAAGGCTGAGTCAACCCTGAGCCGGTGAGATTTGAACCGCTGACCTGCTGATCTAGCAGTAGCCTGCAGTGCTGCATTTAACCACTGCGCCACCTTGGCTCAGTGGATATCGGGTCTCTTTGCCTGAACAGGGAGTTGGACCAGAATATCTCCAATGTCCTACTCTGTTATTCTGTCCTGTTCTGGATGGGGAAGAGACGAGGAAGTCCCAAATTCTAGTTTAGAATTCAAAGTCAGCCTTTACAGATGAAGACTGTAGACCAGATGTAAGACAAGGAGAATGGCCAATCCCTGAATGTTGAAAAGATGAAAGAGTTACGGAGAACTGCCTGGGTTGCAAATGTCAAAAATGGGAAGTATTCATGGACCCACATCATGGGTGTACAAAACGCAGCCCTTCACACATTGCAAACTCTCAACTGCCCGAGCCAATAGCAATAGCAGTTAGACTTATATACCGCTTCATAGGGCTTTCAGCCCTCTCTAAGCGGTTTACAGAGTCAGCATATTGCCCCCAACAACAATCCGGGTCCTCATTTTACCCACCTCGGAAGGATGGAAGGTTGAGTCAACCCTGAGCCGGTGAGATTTGAACAGCCGAAGTGCAGAACTAGCAGTCAGCTGAAGTAGCCTGCAGTGCTGCATTTAACAACTGCGCCACCTCAGCCAGGATGATAAAATGGCATATAAATAAAATGAACCTTGAACCTTGAACCATGAACCTCAGTGAAGGATGCTGCAAGTTGATGGAGGATGGAGAAGTAGATCTTATACACCTACGGGAGAGGACTTTTTATTGACGAATGACCACTCATGATTCCATCCATGGAGAGAGACACAGAAGGTACCTCACATGTGAGAAGGTATTAGGGAAGAGGCATCTTTTGAAGCTGGGAGAGTTTGACACTATTATTCCCAGTTTGGCCTTTAGATTCCTTTCCTAATTTAGCACAAAACATTCAGAGATGTAAGGCAATCCTATAGTTTTTAGATCCTCAGAATTCCTTCGATTTTTTTCCTTCTAAGTTTGGAGATAGGATTCTGTTGTCAGGAGCTGAATCAGTAGATTCAAGAGCTGAATCTACTGGTGGAACCTCATCTTCCATTCCTCAGTCAAACCATCCAGATGTTTCTCCTGAAAGAGTTTAGAGTTTTATTTCATTTGTATGCCACCCTTTTCCCTAAGGGGACTCAGGGCAGCTCACAACTCAAAGAAGGGAAGGGGAGATACAGACAGTTTAACAACAACACAAAACAATACATAGTTAAAAAGCGCAACAGTCATACCATTCGAGATAGGGGCAGCGAATCTTTAGCCCCAGGCCTGTCGGAACAGCCAGGTTTTAAGGGCTTTGCGGAAGGCCTGGAGGGTGGTGAGGGTTCGAATCTCCACGGGGAGTTCGTTCCAGAGGGTCGGAGCAGCCACAGAGAAGGCTCTCCTCCGGGTAGTCGCCAGTTGACACTGGCCGGCGGATGGAATTCGGAGGAGGCCTAGTCTGTGGGATCTAATTGGTCTAGTGGAGGTAATTGGCAGCAGGCGGTCTCTCAAGTACCCAGGTCCAGGGGCCCTTTGGGGTCTCTGAGTTTGGTTATTTTCTTACAGACGTTTCATTATCCAAGCTAGGCAACATCATCAGTGCTACCTCCATCACTGATGAAGTTATCTAGTTGGGCCATGAGATATCTGCAAGAAAACAACCAAGTTTAGAGAGCATCAAGGACCCACATTTAAACTCCGAGGTACAAATGGTCTCCTTTATTGTTTCTCCCAAGGCTGGAGTTAGTGGAAAAGAGAATTGGACAGGGAATATGAGGGAGGAGATTCCAGGTGTTACTAATATCCCCATCTTGAGTCGAAGATGTCAGCTTTCCAAACGTCATTTAATTTATTTATTTCTACATCAAATTTAGAGACAGCCCGTCTCATTCACAGAGCGATTCTGGATGGTGTACAGTTAACATTTCCAGGCGGTGCGCGATTAAGTGTTTTCAAAAGCCGTTCAATTAAGAGTCCCTCAAAGTTTCAACTCTTAAAAATGATTGACTTGTAAAGCATGTTGAACTGACTTGCAAACCCCCCCCCCAATTTTTGGAGTTTGCTGTAATCATGAAATGTGGACTATCTGGCTTAGAAATAAATTGAAGAGAAAATAAACAAGAGTGGGGGCTTTGAGGCAGGTCAGTGTATATTCTCTTGCTTGGCTTGCAATGGAAAATAGTTAATTAAAACCAAAGACATCCAGGAGGATGGCAGAGGCCTCACATCTGCCAGCTACCATGGGATGAATATTTCGGACTATTCCAACTCCCGACACCCCAGACAGAACAGCTACCTCCCCATCTTCCAGACCAGAGAATTATCCAGTGCGATGGAGAGTAATTTTGATTCCCCTCCCCCCTTACTGGTTCTGATTTAATTAAAGTAATTTGCTTGCCGAATTTATATCAAAGGAGAGGAGGATTTTGGAGAAATTCTCTTGGGCTAGAGATGGGTATTGTTGCACCGTTAGTGACCCATAAGCAAGGGAATGTGTATGAATATCTCATTTTGTGCTTAATTCTCTTGCCCTCCACTTTTCTTTTAAATCCCATGAAAAGGAAGCAGATTGAGAAGTTTTGCAGACTCCAGGGGGACAAAAGTATTATCGGTTAGCAGCTCAATCCCCCCCAATACAATAATTTTTAAACACTCCCCAAGTGAAATAGAAAATAAATTCCATCTATATTTGTAGAATAAGGCAGAAAAACAAACACTTCTTTCTGGGGGTGATGGTGGTATAAACATTTCCTAGGAATCATCGGTAGTTCTTGAGTTACCTCGGTTCAGCCCAAATTTTTCGTTACTAAGCAAGGCAGTTTCCCAGTGACCTTTGCCCCATTTTACAACCTTACTTGCAACAGTCGTTAAGTGAACCACTGCAGTTGTTAATTAGTTTACACGATTGTTAAGTGAATCTGACTTTGATTTTGCTTGTCTAAAGGACGCAAAATGGGATCACGTGACACTTCAACCGTCACAAATACGAGTCAGTTGACAAGCGTCTGAATTTTGATCGAGTGATTACATCATGCAAATATTTCCCTTTTCCCCCCAGAATTTTTAGGACAGGCCAGCTGTTCTGGTGGCTTCTTTCAGGTAAGAGTTTCATGCCTTAGACCAGGTCAGCAAATGTTATATATATATTCATTTTTTAATGTTCCTGTTAACCACCGATGTCCAAAACAAATAAAGGGTCATCTTCCATTACCCAAACACCTCAATTTGTATGAGGATGAGTTTCTAATTCAGAAGCATTGGCAACGTTTAAGATAGGTGTGCCACACGGCAGGAAAATTATCGGGAACAAAGGAAGTTTTGTGTCCTAAGAATGAAATTATATTCCTATAGAAATTGGGCCTCTGTGCAAATTACCAAAAAGTCAGCATTCACTTTCCTCGTGGAACAGATAGCAAATGTAGGGAAAATACATAATTTCTTTTCTTTCTTTTGCTTCTCAAGGAATTTCATCTGGACGATATCACCATCGTTACCTGTGGAGACAAGAGGATGGCATTTTAAAGCATGTATTTAAAATCTATCAGCAGGGTTCCAAGGGGTTGCCCTAAAGAAGAGGGGGTTAAGCTATTCTCCAAAGAATCAGAAGGTAGGATGAAAAGGAACCCAATGGAATCTAATCAAGGAGAGAAACAACCTGAAAATAAGGAGAAATTTCCTGACAGTGAGAACAATTAATCAGTGGAACAAATTGCCTCCAGAAGTTGTGAATGCTCCAACACTGGAACTTTTTAAGAAGAGGTTGGACAATCATTTGTTTGAAATGGTACAGGGTTTTCTGCCTGAGCTGGGGGTTAGATTAGAAGACTTCCAAGGTCCCTCCCTTCCCATTCTTCTGTTATTAACAGGTTATTATGCTTCCCCCACATGTATTTACCTACATGAAGATAAAGCTCAGCATACCTTGTTGGACCACGGTGAAACTAAGTAAAGATGATTATTTATTTTTATTATATTTTTATCACACTTTTATTATTTTGATAATAGTAATAGCAATAGCAGTTAGACTTATATACCGCTTCATAGGGCTTTCAGCCCTCTCTAAGTGGTTTACAGAGTCAGCATATCACCCCCACAGTCTGGGTCCTCATTTCACCCAGATAGATAGATAGATAGATAGATAGATAGATAGATAGATAGATGGATGGATGGATGGATGGATGGATGGATGGATGGATGGATGGATGGATGGATGGATGGACGGACAGACAGATAGATATAGAGAGAGGGAGAGATAGATATAGAGAGAGGGAGGGAGGGAGAGATAGATATAGATAGAATAGATAGATAGATAGCAATAGCAGTTAGACTTATATACCGCTTCATAGGGCTTTCAGCCGTCTCTAAGCGGTTTACAGAGTCAGCATATCGCCCCCACACTCTGGGTCCTCATTTCCCCCACCTCGGAAGGATGGAAGGCTGAGTCAACTTTTGAGCCGGTGAGATTAGAACCGCTGAACTGCAGATAACAGTCAGCTGAAGTGGCCTGCAGTACTGCACCCTAACCACTGCGCCACCTCAAGTGACTCAAGGTGCCAAACATACCTAATACTCCTTCCTCCTCCTATTTTTCTTACAACAGCAACTCTGTGAAGTGAGTTGTGCTGAGAGAGAGTGATTAGCCCAAAGTCACCCAGCCGGTTTTCATGTCTAAGATAAACCTAGAATTCACTGTCTCCTAGTGATCAGCCCAAGTCACTCAGTTGCTTTCATACTTAAGTTAAGACTAGAACTCAACATCTTCTACTGATTGGCCCGAAGTCACCCAGATGTCTTTCATGCTTAAAGTGGGACTAGAATTCACGGTTTCCTGGCGATTGACCCAAAGTCACCCAGCTGTCTTTCATGCTTAAAGTGGGACTAGAATTCACAGCCTTCTGGTTTCTAGTGCCAACACCTTAACTACTACACAAAACTGGCTGTCCATTAATCTCCTTCTCCAAGTTATCTCTTTCCATACTACCGATGTTTTACCATGCGGCATCTCAGAACTTTCTACAACTTAATTTAAATTTATAGCCCCTACATTTTCTCTTTTCTGTCTGTCGTTCTAGTCTAGGTGGTTCAACTTTGTTGCTCAATAAATATTATTTATTGTGCAATGTTTTATTTACTGCACAATGAACAAGGAGGACTAGGAACACGAATGAAAAGATCCAGGATGCGTTCAACTATGGGAAGCAGAAGGCAACATCCTCTAGAAGGGGGCTTCTCCTATAAGGGATGTTTTTCACAGAGTGAATTCTCACGTCCTCTGGGTGTGCTTGCTTCCACAGAG
This sequence comes from Thamnophis sirtalis, assembly GCF_051295495.1. NCBI lineage: Eukaryota > Metazoa > Chordata > Lepidosauria > Squamata > Natricidae > Thamnophis > Thamnophis sirtalis. The sequence goes on from NW_028261394.1 coordinate 46,963,109, forward strand.
GTCAATCTGGTTTGAATTTGGTTTAAGCTGCCCAAGTTACCAAGTCAAATCCAAATTGTAGAGTTTGTGGGCAGCCTGCTCTTTGATAATTTCTCCTCCTGCCTTTGTTTATCTCAAGTAACCAAGCTTTGTTCTAAGAAGGCCTCAGACGAAAATGGAAAGAGAAAGAGAGAAGGGGGAAAAATATCTTTCGACTCTGATGTTTTTGCCTGACTTGTTGCAGATGTAGTGAAATAAATCTTATGGGAGAACTAACCATCCTTTCCTCTCTCTCTCTCTCTCTCTCTCCCCATCACAAACCCCGGGAAAGAAAAATAAATCACAGTCTCCACTCAGCAAGTCTTGGATGATCAGTCCTATATTCTTCAGTGGTCTACTTACATGAAATGGTCACGCCAATTATCCCAGCGCCCCTTCTGAGGTCCAAAGAAAGAGGGGTGGCAGAGAACACGTGGAATGGAATGGGACACAACCATGAGAATGGAATGGAGTGGAGTGGAATGGAGTGGAGTCGGGTGGGGTGGAGTGGGGTGGAGAGGAATGGAATAGAATAAAGAAAAAATAGAGTGGAAGGGAATGGAATAGAATAGAATAAAGAAAAATGGAGTGGAGTGGAATGGAATAGAATAGAATAGAATAAAGAAAAAATGGAGTGGAATGGAATGGAATAGAATAGAATAAAGAAAAAATGGAGTGGAATGGAATGGAATAGAATAGAATAAAGAAAAAATGGAGTGGAATGGAATGGAATAGAATAGAATAGAATAAAGAAAAAATGGAGTGGAGTGGAATGGAATAGAATAGAATAAAGAAAACATGGAGTGGAATGGAATGGAGTGGAGTGGAATGGAATGGAATGGAATAGAATAAAGAAAAAATGGAGTGGAATGGAATGGAATAGAATAGAATAGAATAAAGAAAAAATGGAGTGGAGTGGAATGGAATAGAATAGAATAAAGAAAACATGGAGTGGAATGGAATGGAGTGGAGTGAAATGGAATGGAATGGAATAGAATAAAGAAAAAATGGAATGGAATGGAGTGGAGTAGCGTAGCGTAACATAGCATAGAGAATAGAGAATAGAGAATAGAGAATAGAGAAAATAGAGAATAGAGAATTTAAAGGAAGGGAACAATATAAGAATAGAATAGGATGGAATAGGATGGAATATAGAATAGAATATAGAATGGAATGGAAGGGAAGAATATTAGAATAGAATAGAATAGCATAGCATAGCATATTTTTTATTGGCCACAGAGGGTTGAGGGGGGGGGGGCATGAGGGAAAGAGAGAAAGAATTGGATGTCACATAGGGATGCTGGTGGATTGATCCAGGTTGTATGACACAATATTCACACTATTCACACCTGTATGCCTTTGTCCCAGTACTTATGCACCTATCTTTCTGCCTAAATCCAGGCAATCTTACTGCAGGATTTTAGCCATGTGATTGCAGCAGGCCAGGCGTGAGGCTGAAGCCTTCAGTTGCTCTGGCCTGCTGTCTGTCCCCTTCACCCACCCATCCTTATAGTAGGAATGTATAAATTCAGAGGTTGCAAATGGGGGGGCCTTGCAGCTGAAGAGAAAGCTCTTGGTTTGTTTTTATCTGCAGAAAGTCCTCAAAGTCCTCAACTCAAGTTCAGGCAGTTTAAAAAACGAACAGGTCATCTGTGGTTGGAAAATGTTCTGGGGAGGCACCACCCATTGGTGTAGACAATACTGAATTAGAGGGACAAGGTCTGACCTGGAACAAAACATATTGTTCCAACGTCTGCTAGGCTCAGGAAAAACCTAGGCTTGGCTTTCAACCAGAGGTTGAATTGCCTTTGGGGGGAATTGGAGTTTTCTTGGGAATATTTTCACCCGCGTTCTTGTGCTGAACAGCAAATGAATTCAGCGGCTTGTGTCCCTCTACGGGTTTCCACCTCTAGAGTTATACGACCTTAGAGGAGTATTTCTCCAGTTTGACCACTTGAAGGTGTTGGGACTTCAAGTCTTGCCAAAGCCCACACTTCATGTCGAATGCTGATTGGGGAACGCAGGGAGTTGAAGCCCATCCATCTACAAGTGACCAAGGTTGAGAAAAAAAAACTGCCCTAGAGCAGGGGGGTCTCCAAACTTGGCAACTTGTGGACCTCAACTCCCAGAATTCCTCAGCCAGCCATGCTAAGTGGGGGATTCTGGGAGCTGAAGTCCACAAGTCTTAAAGTTGCCAAGTTATGAGCCGAGGTGGCGCAGTGGTTAAATGCAGCACTGCAGGCCACTTCAGCTGACTGCAGTTCTGCAGTTCGGCTGTTCAAATCTCACCGGATCAAGGGTTGACTCAGCCTTCCATCCTTCCAAGGTGGGTGAAATGAGGACCCAGACTGTGGGGGCGATATGCTGACTCTGCAAACCGCTTAGAGAGGGCTGAAAGCCCTATGAAGCGGTATATAAGTCTAACTGCTATTGCTATTGCTATTGCTATTGCTATTGCTATTGCTATTGCTATTGCTATTGCTATTGCTATTGCTCTTGCTATTGCTATTGCTATTGCTATTGCAGTTCGGCTGTTCAAATCTCACCGGCTCAAGATTGACTCAGCCTTCCATCCTTCCGAGGTGGGTGAAATGAGGACCCAGACTATGGGGGTGATATGCTGACTCTGTAAACCACTTAGAGAGGGATGAAAGCCCTATGAAGCGGTATATAAGTCTAACTGCTATTGCTATTGCTATTGGAGACCCTTGCTCCAGACCGTCCCCATTGACCGGAGCATCAGATGACAACTAAGATCCTACAAAGGTGGCAGCCTTCTCTTCTACCAAAGTTGACTTTCGGCATGTGAACTAGATGCCCTCCTTCCCAAAGCAACCCACCCACCTATCATTTGTCACAGCAACTGGTGTGAAACCTGCATTTGGGCAGCTCTTCTCAACGATGTTCCATAAAGGCTCTGAACAAACAAACAAGCAACGAAGTTGACAAATAAATTTTGCCTGCCTCAGTTTATGTTTAATTAAAAACACATTTCCCCCTCTTTCCTCAGGCTTCAAAGACAAGGGTGGGAATCGGAGGTTAAATTTCAGGAGCCACGGAAAGAAGGCTGGCAGAGAGAAAGAGAGCGCGAGTGAGTGAGTGAGTGAGAGAGTTCAAGGATTGATAGCTCTCCGTCCTTCCTTCCCGTGCTCAGAACAGGCAGAAATTATTGGAACTCAAGAAGTTCTCCGGGGGGGGGGGGCGGAAAAAGTTGCTTCGTTTGCATAATTTCTACAGACCACTCCATTTAGTTACTTCCAGCACAGAGTCTCTTTTTTCCTCTTCTCTTTTTCATGGCCTGGCTTTGGAGATCACCTTGCATGGAGCTGCAGGCAGAGAAATAAGCTCCAACTTTGCTTGAGTTTAAGGGAGGGGCAAATTAGAGAAGAAGAAGGAAAACACAAAATAACCCCATAGGTTTCCGTACTATGGAAACAAAAACGAACAAAAGTTCTTTCTTAAAACATTAATTCGGGATTGGTCGGTTGAGGTGGTTATGGAATAAGCCCCCGGTCTTCCATCTCTTTGTTGGTTCTTTGGGGCAGAGAGGGGAAGAAATGGGCTGGGAATTAGCTTGGTCTGAGGAGCAAGCTAATGGTTGCATGAGATCTCCAAATACGCCAAAGAAACCACTAAGAAATTGCTGCTTTCCTTCTCGGGTAGCAGCAGGGCAACTTGTTGACTCCCAAGTAAGTGATAGCTTGGCAAACTGAGAAGGGGGCGATTGTAGTCCCTGCCTCTTGACTACAAAGGAGGCCATTCATCTGGGCTAATTTTGAAGGCAAGGCAAAGGGCGAGTTGGGATTGGGATGCCAACCGCAGTTTAGAAGACTAGCAGGCCTTTTCCACCAAGGTTACGGAGTGGTTCCTCCACACCTTCGCCCCCATTGAGTGAAATTGTTTACTCGAATCTGTTACAGGGGTAACATTTCTCATGATGATGCACTTAAAGAGGTTTGCAGCAATGGGCTGTGGAAAGTCTTCGCAAGGGAAGAAAAGAACTCTTCATAACCTCGAGCCACAACACCTGGGAGACACCTGGGACGAGTCTCTCTTCGGTGGCCAAAGGTTGGGAGCTATCTTGCCTTGACACCAAGGATTGAGTCATCCAGTCTAATTCTTCCAAATGACCAAGATCCCTGAGGAGATGTTCTACAAGCCAACCAACTCTTTCACTGAGATACTGATTCACGTCCATAGCATTGGAAGGTGTCTCTGCTAAGAGCCAAGGTGGCGCAGTGGTTAAATGCAGCACTGCAGGCTACTCAGCAGGTCAGCGGTTCAAATCTCACCGGCTCAGGGTTGACTCAGCCTTCCATCCTTCCGAGGTGGGTGAAATGAGGACCCAGATTGTTGGGGGGCAATATGCTGACTCTGTAAACTGCTTAGAGAGGCTGAAAGCCCTATGAAGCGGTATATAAGTCTACTGCTATTGCTATTGCTATATGCTGTAGCAACAAGGCTCTTCAGAGATATGACACCCACATCATGTAGGGATGTCCATGCCTTCTAAGTTCTATCTTCTTTGAAAGCTTCTTGTACAGCATTATAGCAATAGCAATAGCAGTTAGACTTATATACCGCTTCATAGGGCTTTCAGCCCTCTCTAAGCAGTTTACAGAGTCAGCATATTGCCCCCCAACAACAATCCGGGTCCTCATTTCACCCACCTCGGAAGGATGGAAGGCTGAGTCAACCCTGAGCCGGTGAGATTTGAACAGCCGAACTGCAGAACTGCAGTCAGCTGAAGTAGCCTGCAGTGCTGCACTCTAACCACTGCGCCACCTCGGCTCACATAGCATTGTAGGAGAACCAAGTCAGGTCATGCTGGCTGGGGAATTCTGGGAGTTGACTTAAAGTTAATGAGCCAAGGTGGCGCAGTGGTTAAATGCAGCACTGCAGGCTACTGCTAGATCAGCAGGTCAGCGGTTCAAATCTCACCGGCTCAGGGTTGACTCAGCCTTCCATCCTTCCGAGGTGGGTGAAATGAGGACCCAGATTGTTGGGGGAAATATGCTGACTCTCTGTAAACCGCTTAGAGAGACCTGAAAGGCCTATGAAGCGGTATATAAGTCTACTGCTATTGCTATTGCTAAAGTTGCCAAGTTTGGAGATACCTGCCTTAGTCCCTACAGATCCTCCTTCCCCCTCGCCACCTTTCTTTCCAACCCATTCCAAAAGATACCAGCCCATCTTCCCTTTTTCCAGACCCAGATTCATGATTGCAAAAAGGTTCCTTGATTTACTGTCTGTCTGTCTGTCTGTCTGTCTCTCTCTCTGATGTGCCAGTGGATGCAGGCTGTGTGTGGGAAGGACGAAAGAATGACAGTGTAATTGCTTTCCGCAGCATAGGGTTGCGCCGTGTAATTAAAAGAGAAGATGCTGCCAGTTTTCCAAATTTTTAAGTGATTTCATCTGCCTCGGGGGTCACGATGTCCCTCGGCACTGCTTACTCCTAAAGGCTGCTTCTATTTTCAGCTTGCAGAACGATTCCCAGGAACAGTCAAGGAAACGTCTCTCTTTGGAGTCACCTGCGTTCTGGATGGGATAGAAATACTCAATTTCTGTGGGAAGCTATCTAGATCGGGAGATATCTTTAAAGAACCTGTCTTCCTGTCACTTCTCTTGCGGGAGCTGAATTGTTGGTTGTTGATCTGCTCCCGGTCGGATATAAATTGGTTGACACTTTTAAAGCCCTACATGGCTCGAGGCCAGGCTGCTTGAAGGACCATCTTTTCCATCTACCTGTCCCACCAGAATAGAATGGGACTCTTTTATTTAAATATATATTTTTATTCTTTTTCTTAATAAACCAAACAGCACATACAAAACAAGAGCAAGAAAAAAAGAAACTTTCCTCCATTTCATCAAGCATGTCATTTGGTTACAAGTTTTTGTGCATCGATTCTTGAGATTAAGAATAACATCGCTGGTTTTGCATTAAACATCACTGAATATTTTGCTGTCATTGAGCATTATGTGTTCAATTTACCATTAATATTCTTTCATTTGTAGCAATCCTTATTTCCTTGAATTCATAATTATCTATCAAATAACAATGTCTTTAAAGTACTGTAACATCACCTATCTCCAAGGAGAAAAAGCAGAGATTAGAACAAAGAATTCCCATTAATTTATAATATACATTCATATTTTCAATTGACCATAATGAATAGAATGGGACTCTTGTCCATTCCACCACAATCACCTTGCTGGGGAACAACTCACCACAGGTGAGTTTCAACCATTCAATTTAATTATTTCAAATAGTTTTTTAAAAAAATATTTTAATTTTCGTCACTCACATTTCATTCTGTCTCTCCTCTTCAATCCTTTCTTTAGTGATTCTACTCCATCCTCTGTTTGATATTAATGTAACTCTTGTCCCATGGCAAATTGTCCAATGGCAAGTTGGCCATGGTGAGTTGGCCTAGACCCAACCAGAACAGGAAGGCAGCGGATGTTATGGAAAGGAGCCGAGGTGGCGCAGTGGTTAGAGTGCAGCACTGCAGGCTACTTCAGCTGACTGCAGTTCTGCAGTTCGGCTGTTCAAATCTCACCGGCTCAAGGTTGACTCAGCCTTCCATCCTTCCGAGGTGGGTAAAATGAGGACCCGGATTGTTGTTGGGGGCGATATGCTGACTCTGTAAACCGCTTAGAGAGGGCTGAAAGCCCTATGAAGCGGTATATGTCTGCTATTGCTATTGCTAAATCAAAGCAGTCCACGTCTGTTTCTTTAGGAATGAAAATGGCTTGTTCCTCTCCCCTCTGCCTGGGAATGGTTTCACTGTTGACTATCCAAAACAACACATCCTACCAACAAAGGGGAAGATTTGTAGCTCAGGGCTGAAATGACGGGGTCCTTAGTGCTCTCTGAGCTTGGTTGATTTCTTGCAGACATTTCATTACCCAAACTAGATAACAGTGCTCGGTAACTGATGACGTGAACTAGTTTGGATAATAATTTCTTGTTTTCAAGAAAACAACCAAGCTCAGAAAGGACCAAGAACCCTTCACGACACACACACAGCCTGGTGAAAGTGCTGAACAGGCAGAAGGTTCAGCCGATGGGGTTGGCTTCAAAACCTTCTCACTCCTAATGGTATGTGACATTTTTCAGGGCAACTAATACTCAGCTAATCATGTTCTAATACAATGTTTCTCAACCTTAGCAACTTGAAGATGTCTGGACTTCAACTCCCAGAATTCCCCAGCCAGCGAATGCTGGCTGGGGAATTCTGGGAGTTGAAGTCCGGACATCTTCAAGTTGCCAAGGTTGAGAAACACTGTTCTACTAGCTTTTCCTCTTCCCCTTGAACTGGCCTGGAGTGCGCTCAGCCCTGTTTAATTTCTTCGCTCTGATGAGCTGAAGTCTGGACAGGTATTCAGGTTCTGCACTTACAAACACGTTTTTTACTCCTCTTTCAGAAGGATCCATGTTCAGAAACAGATCCACCGCCAGTAGCAGGAGGCCCGGAACCCCTCCATGCCTGAGATCTGTTAGAAAAACATCTCTGCCTAATCACGAACAGAAAACACAACCTGCCCACATTCGCAGGACAAGGATCTTCTCACAAAAAGAGCTGGCTGGATGTGTTTTTACGTCTGATTTCTTTCTCACAGGAAAAGGCCTGGTATTGAAAAGCATGTTTAGAAGTTGGGACAGAGTGGAACTAACCAAAATATCCAATCCTTGATAAATTAGAGTGACAATTTCCACACAGTGTTTACACGCCCGGATAAAAGTAAATGGCCTGAAACTGATTATGCTTCCTACATGTCACTTCTGATTCAGTGCGCGTTGCTTCAATTGCACGAAGGGAGACATCCCAGAATTCGAATTCCTGCTATGGGGAGAAGGCAGACCCATGATCTGTCCAAGGAAAGCTTGATTAGGAGGAATGGAGCATGGGAAAAGGAGCATTGATGCTATTTTCTTTCCCCACCAAAGCCTGATGTCCTGCTCCTAAAATCTGGATTTCATTTGCTTCTGAATGCCAATGCTCTCCTCCATTTCCCCCAAGGGAGCTTCTCTTTACCAGAGATGCAAAACCTGGAGCTGCGAAGCTGCGAACTCTTGGTAGATCTTTCAAAAGTCACAAGCAGATTTTCAGTAAGCCAGTGTGGTGGAGCAGAGAAAGGGTTGAACTAGGGCAAAGGGAGGCCCAGATTGGAGTCCATCTGGAGATGCAGAAAGTCCCAAGGTGATTTCGGGCCAATCATCTCAGCCCAACCTACTTCATAGAGATGCTGTTAACAGAACAGAATAACTCCATGCTCAAGCGAGAGACCGTACACCATCTCAGATAAATGGTTGTCCAATTTCTTCTTAAAAAACGTCCAGTGATGGAGCACCCAAGACTTCTGAAGGCAAGGCCTTCCAACGATTAATTGTTCTCACTTATCAGGAAATTCTTCCTTAGTCCCAGGTTGGATGTCTCCTTGATAAGTTTCCATCCATTGCTTCTGGTTCTTGTTTTCAGGATAAACTCAGAGGACAAAACCATTTTGAACTTCTAGAACAGTGTTTCTCAACCTTGGCAACTTGAAGATGTCCGGATTTCAGCATTCGCTGGCTGGGGAATTCTGGGAGTTGAAGTCCAGACATCTTCAAGTTGCCAAGGTTGAGAAACACTCTTCTAGAAGAAAGAGAGAAGGATATGGATTCCAGTAGATAATCAACAGTTTTTCTGCTGGAGCAAGATGGCTATCACCAAGCAACAGGGTGTACCAGTCAAGTGAGGTTTGGTGTGGTATGACTCTGGTAAGAGAGTGCAGAGAAGAGTGACAGAGATGATTGGGGCAGGGGATGAAAGCTAAAACTTATGAAGAACAGTTGCAGGAATTGGGTACATCTAAGAAGAACTAGATGTGACATGATATCAGTGTTCCAACATTTGAGGGGCTGCCACAAAGAAGAGGGAGTCAACTTATTTTCAAAAATACCAGAAGGCAACAGAAGAAGCCATAGGTGGAAACTAATCAGGAAGAAACCTAGAACTAAGGAGAAATGTCTTGAAAGTGAGGACAATTAACCAGTGGAATGGCTTGCCTTCAAAAGTTGTGGGTGTTTCACAGAACGAAAGAAGAAAGAGGGGTAGAGAGGGTGGGAGAGAGGATCGAAGGGAGGGTGAGATGGAAGGGAAGGAGTGTATTGGGAGAGAGGAGTGATAGAGGGGGAGGGGAAGTAGGGTAGAGGGGAATGTTGGAGGGGAGAAAGGAAAGTTGGAGGGGGGTGAAAGAAAGAGTGTATGGAGGGTTGAAGTGGTATATTGGGTTTGTATTTTGGGGAGTATTCTTGACAAGGATGGCTGTGTTTATTGCTCAATGTTATATGGCCCCGGTTATGCACAGTATATATGTGACCGTATGAAATGAAAATGAAAATAAAACATATTAACAATAAAAGTTGTGGGTGTTTCATCACTGGAGTTTAGAGTCTTCTGCTTAAGCAGGAGGTTGGGTTAGAAGATCTCCAAGGTCCCTTCCAACTCTCTTATTCTGTATTCTGGTTATTCCTTATTCTGGATGACAGAAGGAAAAAAAAATCAGAACGCAGAAAGATGTATTTACGTCCTCGGCAAACAGCAAGGATTCGGAGCACGGTGTTCCCAGCAAGTTGTTGTGTTCGCCGCATAATGCATTGTGCATGGCCCACCCAGCTCCCAAATAAGCAAAAGTCAAAGTTGTGGTGTGTGTGTGTGTGTGTGTGTGTGTGTGTGGCTTTGGAAACTCAGTCCGGGAGCTTGGAGTGGCTTCCGTCAAGCCTGTGTTTTGATCAAACTGGGCCACGTTACATCACGGCAACGATGAGAACATCGCTGTCAAAAAGATAATGAGTTTCAAATGCTATTTTGATGGTTCCTTTTGAAAGAAATACACAAAGCCCAGCCAAATTAATTAAAGATCTCCGAGGCTTTGTAATCAGGGCAGCCGCAAACCAGGGCCACCTCCCCCCCCCCCACCTCCAAGCCCCGGCTTTCATGTGGTGGGAGAATGTGCCCACCACTGGAGGGGCATTCCCAGGAGGAAAAGCAAATATTTGAAAACTCGTACTCCCCTGAGTTCAATCCACGTTTGGAAGATCTTTTACTCAGGATAAATCGCCCAGCAAGTGCATTGCCCATCCCAGCAGTTGAGATGCATTAAAAAAAAAGAGATTGAGTTAATCAACCTGCTTGAATAATGAAAAACAGAATCACCCCCCCCCCCCAAAAAAACCTTTCTACATTCACACGTATTTTTTGCTGGGTTCGGTCTCCTTTTTTACCTCTTGGATTGTGGCAATTCATTTCTTCAACTGTACTGCTTACCTGGGCCAGCCAAACAGGGAGAGATTCATGAGTTTATGTTAATATATCATCCATTCCACTGCATGGAGATTTTGTGCAGATTCTTTACCTCCAAATCAATGAATTGTTTTGCCAAAGCAACATTTTCCCATTCTTTCTGGCTTTTCCTCCAGCAGATCAAAATTTCATCCTTTCCTTTCCCTTCCCATCCTTCCCTTCTTTTCTTTCCTTCTTTCCTTTCCTTCTTTCCTTTCCTTTCCTTCCCTTCCCTATCTTATCCTAGTTGAGTTGAGTTTATTATATTTCTATGCCGCCCTATTCCCCGAAGGGACTCAGGATATCCTATCCTATCCTGTCCTGTATCCTATCCTATCCCATCTCTAATTTCTATGGCTGCCCATCTCAAAAGAATTGACTCCATGTAGCGAACAATAATAAAATCAATTAAAACAAATGCAACATAAAAATAAATATATAGCAGTCAAGTAAAATAATAACCATCAATGTTTAAATGACCAAGAAAAGAGGATACTTAACCCATCCAGCACATAACCAAAGTTATCCTAGCTTACAAATGTAATTGTTGAACCACTAGAATATAGAACCCCGATTCTCAAGATCCATCTTTCCCATCAGAGCCCAGGAAAATCCCACACAGGTTGAGTTCACCTCCCACCTCCTAGATTGAGCCCCTTTAGGAGATGAATAGGACATGAAGTGTCCATTCTCCAGGTCCCCCCCCCCCCATTTTCCACCCTGTCGGAGAAAGAAGGGAATCTGTGGGACAAGATATGACAATAATTTGCCCTCAAACCTAAGCCGATCACAAGCAGATCCCTATTTTGAAAGTGCATTCTAACACTTCAGAGAAAACAAAATGAAACAATGAAGGTTTTTTAGCTTTGTTGGACAGAAAATATAATTTCTCCATAAAGTAGGAAACTCCTTGGTAAAGCCAGAAGAACAGCATCTGAATTATTTAGAAGAAGAAACCTATTTCAGATTTGTTGTTCTCCAACTTAGTTTGGAACAACGTTGTTTTGAGTTTTAATGCTGGGCCCGATTATGCGTAGGCTACCTTGTACATTTAAAATTGCTATGTTCTATATAATTCTCTGGAAAAACAACCTCCGGTGGATTGCGTCTACCCAAAAAGCTGTTCTCAACGCAAGAAAGAAACTTTTCTCTCTCCTTCTTTTGCCTCTCTCCACCCCCTCCACCCCCAAATTTTACCTACATCTGCTCCGTATTTGCAATTCAGAAATTAGAGAACTTAGTTATGTGGAATTACATAGCAACTGGGCAGAGGGCTGAGGTATGGAACTGATTGCGTCTTCAGCCTAAATAAGGAGGTTTGTCAAGATTTCTTCAGGAAATTGAGTGGAACACCCAAACTGACATTTTGTATTAAATATTATATTTGTACTGCTGCTCTCTCTAGCCATTGGCCTCAAACATCTGGGAGCCTATTTGTAAGTGTAGAAACTGAATACCTGTTCAGAATTAAGCTCATCAGAGCTAAGAAATTAAAATATTATTGAGCGCACTCCGAGCCAGTTCAAGGGTAAGAGGAAGAGCTATTAGAATATGATTAGCTGAGCAGTATTTGCCCGGGAAAATGTCATACACCATTAAGACTGAGAAGACTTTGAAGGCAACCCCATTGGCCAAACCTTCCGCTTGGTCAGCAATTTTACCAGACAGTAGGTGTTGTTTTGGAGAGTCAACAATGATGATGTTCTCCGAGGGTGGGAAGAGGAACAGGCCAGCTTTATTCCTAGAGAAAGACACGTCAACGGATTTTGTTTCATCCTAGAAACCAAGGTGTCACCTAGCTTGCTTTCAATGATTTTGGAAACCCCTCACAATCCCCCATGGGAGGATGCTTCTGATGACGATATAGCATCAAAGAACAATTTGCATGTGGAGTGGACCTTGCTGAAAAATCTTTCCTCTCTTCCGAGGTCATTCTCCAAAGAAAGGGATGACTTTGTAGTGCATGATGGGGAGGAAGGAGCTAAGGCCACAGATCAAATTATCCATGGAATGTAAGCTCCAAGGGAGCCGAGGTGGCGCAGTGGTTAGGGTCCAGTACTGCAGGCCACTTCAGCTGACTGTTATCTGCAGTTCAGCGGTTCTAATCTCACCGGCTCAAGGTTGACTCAGCCTTCCATCCTTCCGAGGTGGGTGAAATGAGGACCCGGATTGTTGTTGGGGGCGATATGCTGACTCTGTAAACCGCTTAGAGAGGGCTGAAAGCCCTATGAAGCGGTATATAAGTCTAACTGCTATTGCTATTGCTATTGCTATTGCTATTGCTATTGCTATTGCTATTGCTATTGCTATTGCTATTGCTATTGCTATTGCTATTGCTATTGCTATTGCTATTGCTATTGCTATTGCTATTGCTATTGCTATTGCTATTGCTAGCTTCTGGTCAGCCGAGTGACAACGTATAATATTCTGGAGTGATCGCTAAAGAGCCAGCACACTATCAAGGTCCAATACTAAATCTACTCCTGAATTCCTCGTTATTTGTATCTACTGTCCCTAAGTATCGATTTCCCCATAATCAGCAAACCCTGGATCAGGTTTGCTCCAATTTACTCTTACCCCAATTCCTGATTTCACCTCATTTCAGAGCTCGTCCAACATTGTTTAACTCTGCTACTATGACCACACAAACTCAAGAGGACTGGACATCGTACCTCTCAGCTATACCATCGCCCTCAACCATGCGGAGTTGAGCTGCTGGGTGGTGTAGTTCATCCTTCCCTAGACTACTACAACCATGTCTCCTCCATCTAAAGGTGTATTCATACGTAGTGCCAAGAAGGAGCATGCCTTTTCCTAAAAAGACCAGCTCCACAGAAAACTCTTTCTGGTTTGTACCACACATATTTCAAAAGACGTGTTTTGGAACTCCATCTGGGCCTGAAACCTTGGATGGGTGTTTGTGTGTTTACTGGTGGTATATGACGTGTCCTTCCTGCCTAGACTTGGTGAGTAGATGGAATTATTCCTGGTGGATGGGTACCTATTCCTCGGAGTCTAAGGTCATGGCCCAGTACTTACCACAGTAACGTCATTTTTGGACTTTTCCACCACCCTGGTTGTTCCTTCTCCTAGTCCTGTTTGCAGCTCGTTTTCTACAACCTGAAAGTCCTGTTCTTTCCAGGATGTCCTCTCTCTCAGAAAGAATCTTCTCCTTTTTTTTAATCTTCTAGGCCCCCTCCAATCCCTTCTACGTGTGTTGCAATCCAGTCGATAACCCCACTTCCAAGGAAAATCTCCTTCAGAAAGACTCCGCGTCTCCGATTACGCCACTCTGTAATGCAACTTAGCTTTCCTTGTAAGCCTGATTGCTTTTAAAGTACAGTCAAGAAACTTTGGGGGAAAAAAAGAATAATGATATCCACTTCCCTAAGAAAAGGCTGGAAAGCAAGAAGGCCCAACTTTTGGAAATGCGGCGTAAATGAGATAGCAACAATAACAACAACAAAACTTTTGCAGAGTTCCCCCCCCCCCCCAAAAATCATCCGTGTCACATTTCAGGGCTCTTCATGGGTGGCCACGGCTGGCATATGCATCTATGTGTTGTCTCCCTGGCTGGCTTTCTGGGATATAGTAACACTTCCTCCTTCCCTCCCCAAGCTATGCCTTTTTCTGTTTAAATTGCCATATCTGATTCTCTTCCTTAACGAAGTAGATTGGGCTAATCAGTCTGGGATTGATGAGCGTTAATTACTTCTAAACATTTTTTATGATGAAAACTCTGCAAGGGCAAATTATTTCATCAACAAGTGAGTCTCGGGTGGAGGTGCCTTTAATGATGAGGAGCTGGATTTGGGGAAAACCACAAAGGCTTGCTAGAACCTTTATTGTGGTCTCCTGGATCTTCTGCACTGCAACTTGCTTGGAGCAGGGAAAGAGAAAGCCAGGGGGAGGGGGAGGAGGAGGTGGTGGTGGTGGAGGAGGAGGAGGAGGAGGAGGAGGAGGAGGAGGAGGAGGAGGAGGAGGAGGAGGAGGAAGAAGAAGAAGAAGTGTAGTGTTTTTACAGTGAATCATCTGAATGGTCCTTGGAACTGAGGTTACACGTGTAAGTAAAAACTGCAGCGATCTGCAGAAAATATATTTTTTAAAATTTTATTAATTTCATATATACATTCACAATTATATGATCTCATAACTGTTATTAATAATATGTATTTATAACATTTTTCCCCTACAGTTGACAATATACTTGAAATTGCTTTCTTACCATCCCATGGATCCATCTTATCTTACAACGGTCCTACTTCTTCTTCCTTCCTTCCTTCCCTCCTTCCTTCCCTCCTTTCTTCTCTCCTACTCTCCTTCCTTCCCTCCTTCCTTCCCTCCCTCTTTCCCCCTTCCCTCCTTCCCTCCCCCCTTTCTTCTCTCCTTTTCTCCTGCAGAAAATATTTGCCTGTCAGCTATTCTTTGCTTGCAGTGTTCCCATGTTCGAGGACACGGGATGAAACAAAGTAATAACCTGCAACATTTCATCCACTCATTTGATAACACTTGATTTCCTCAGCTATTACAACGTGGACGTTCTCACGAACACCAATGACATAAGGACTAACCAATTATTGTGCCTTGGAGACTTGTTAGCCAATAATGATATAACACGTAAAGTAGGTAGAGCTCAGAGAAGCTGAAAACACTATAAGAATGATGTTTCATGATTAATAATTTTGCTGTTGATTCTCATGTTAATTCTGGATGCTCAATAAACTTTGGTTGATTCAGCTATCCGTGAGTGGATTACATTCTTTTCATCTCCAGCCTCGGGACCCTAAATGCTACATTTTGGCGCTCAGAACAGGGACCCATACTTGGTCCAGGGAAGGACAGACGCGTCGTCAGCCTAAGGGCTTCTCAACCTATCAAGGTTTCTGTAAGTATGGGATCTTCACTTTCTCAGGAGCAAAGGAAGCATGTTAATGTGTTGGGTTATCTGAAGAAGGAGAAGAAGAAGAAGAAGAAGAAGAAGGAGGAGGAGGAGGAGGAGGAGGAGGAGGAGGAGAAGGAGAAGGAGAAGGAGAAGGAGAAGGAGGAGAAGAAGAAGAAGAAGAAGAAGAAGAAGAAGAAGAAGAAGAAGAAGAAGAAGAAGAAGAAGAAGAAGAAGAAGAAGAGCAATAGCAACAGCAACAGCAACAGCAACAACTTTGGATGTGACTGAGTTTTTTTTCAGAGTTATTTTTAAAGGCAGCCATAACAATGCAATCAAGCCACTGCCTCTTTTTATGTGCAATTGCAAACAGGCAGATTATATTAAATGCATTTAAAAAACGAAAATGAAGTGGAGATGAAGATGGAGATGGAGACCAGTGGGCACCAAGGGAGCTGTCCACAAATGTCACGATCCCCCTAGAAACAAGCAACAATCCACAGTTTACAAATGGCTGCCTTCTCACAGCGTGCTAAGCCCAAAGCCAACAAGCCGAGGTGGCGCAGTGGTTAAATGCAGTACTGCAGGCCACTTCAGCTTCAGCTGACTGCAGTTCTGCAGTTCGGCTGTTCTAATCTCACCGGCTCAGGGTTGACTCATCCTTCCGAGGTGGGTAAAATGAGGACCTGGATTGTTGTTGGGGGCGATATGCTGACTCTGTAAACCGCTTAGAGAGGGCTGAGAGTCCTATGAAGCGGTATATAAGTCTAACTGCTATTGCTATTGCTAAATAACATGACATCTCAACGCAATTTCTGCGCCAGACCAATGCGCCCCCCCCCCCACGAGACACATCCTTCTCTTTTGATTTAACATGGATGCAACCTTAGTGGGGGAAATGAATGTCAAAGGTTTCCCGTTGTTCAAATCATCCCCCTCTCTCCTATGTCTAATACATATATATATTTTTAAAAAAGAATCTGGAAAAGTCAAAAGGAGCTTTTGGCCTCTACCTGTAATAAATCTGTTTCGGCTGAATTTCTCACCCAGGCAAGAAAGATTGGAACATCTGCAAGCTACTCTCCCTTCTCACAATTTATAGCAACTTGCTTTCAAGCTGAGGTTTGTTTATAGAAAATCACACCTGCTTTCCTGGTTTCTTTAAAAAAGTAATGGTAATACCGATTTTTCCTTCCCTTTCCTTGGCATCTCAGGTTCTTAACAGCGTGTTCGAAGCCAGCTGGTGGTTCATGGGACGAACCATGTGTGAATACACTTTGTTCAGGAAAAAAATATGGAGGCTGATGTCAGTGTTTTAATGCATCGTTGCTTCCTTAGCCAAATTTTAACACATCCCTGCTTTATGTAGCGAGGCTACAGCTGGCCAGGTTGAGACACCTAGAGAAGAATATTGTTGAACCAGGAACCATAAAGCATAAACATTTCGGTCTCCAGATTCTGTGTTGGGTGTGTGTTCCACATGCAGTGATTTATTCCATGCCACTCTCAACTTTGGGCTTTAAAAACATTTTAAAAAAAGTCATTCCAGTTGGATGGCAGAAATAACATCTAAGCTGGTACAGGTTCCTCCAAATTTGGGTTGCCATGTTACAAAGATGTTGAGACTCTGGAAAGAGGGCAGAGAAGAGCAACAAAGATGATTAGGGGACTGGAGGCTAAAACATATGAGGAACGGTTGCAGGAACTGGGTATGTCTAGTTTAATGAAAAGAAGGACTAGGGGAGACATGATAGCAGTCTTCCAATATCTCAGGGGTTGCCCCAAAGAAGAGGGAGTCAATCTATTCTCCAAAGCACCTGAGCGCAGGTCAAGAAGCAATGGGTGGAAACTAATCAAGGAGAGAAGCAACTTAGAACTAAGGAAAAATTTCCTGTCAGTTAGAAGAATTAATCAGTGGAACAACTTGCCCCTAGAAGATAGATAGATAGATAGATAGATAGATAGATAGATAGATAGATAGATAGATAGATAGATAGATAGATGATAGATAGATGATAGATAGATGGATAGATGATAGATAGATGATAAATAGATAGATGATAGATAGATACACAGATAGATAGACAGATACACAGATAGACAGACAGACAGATAGATAGATAGATAAATAGATAGATAGATAGATAGATAGATAGATAGATAGATAGATAGATAGATAGATAGATGATAGATAGATGATAAATAGATAGATGATAGATGATGGACAGATAGATAGAGATAGGGAGGGAGGGAGGGAGGGATGGAGGGGAACCCACAATTTACATTTTGCCATTTTTATATCAACCCAGCTTTGTGGGTGTCATTATTTTCAAAAAATTGGCTTTCCCTTGAGCAGCTTTCCCCTCATGATTGATTGTAAGGAAGAAAGATTGAGAAAAAAATGAAAGAAACAAAGAAACAAATAAACAAGGAAGGAGGGAAGGAGTAGGGAGAGAAGAGGTATAGAGTTTCCTGCTTGAGCAAGGGGTTGGACTAGAAGATCTCCAAGATCCCTTCCAATCCTGTTATTCTGTTAAGGGGAAGGGAAGAGAAATGAAGGGAAAGGAGGAAATAAAAAGAAGAAGGAAGGAAGGAAGTCAGGAAGGAAGGAAGAAAGGAGGAAGGAAGGAGTAGGGCGAGAAGAGGTATAGGGTCTCCTGCTTGAGCAGGGGGTTGGACTAGAAGACCTCCAAGATCCCTTCCAATCCTGTTATTCTGTTAAGGGGAAGGGAAGAGAAATGAAGGGAAAGGAGGAAATAAAAAGAAGAAGGAAGGAAGGAAGGAAGGAAGGAAGGAAGGAAGGAAGGAAGGAAGGAAGGAAGGAAGGAAGGAGTAGGGAGAGAAAAGGTATAGGGTCTCCTGCTTGAGCAGGGGGTTGGACTAGAAGACCTCCAAGATCCCTTCCAATCTTGTTATTCTGTTAAGGGAGGAGAAGGCAAGGGAAAGAAAAAGGAAGGAGGGAAGGAAGGAAGGAAGAAAGAAAAAAGAAAGAAGAAGAAGGAAAGAAAGAAAGAAAGAAAGAAAGAAAGAAAGAAAGAAAGAAAGAAAGAGAAATTATTGGCAAAGAGCACCAGATAAAAACCTGGATGTTATTCCAGGCTCGTGTTTGTAAAGTGATACAGCGAGACCTCATGTTGCGTCGAAGGACCCCACACATCGCAGGCATAGTTTGCACGACAGCTTGAACCTCCAGCTTGGAGGTGGGTTTTGCCCCCCACTTTTAATACCATGAAGGTCATGGGTGCAACATGCACAGTCCGACACACTCACAGCCTGAGCCAGGGTAAACCAAGAATGTCTCTTTGTTGGCTTCGTCAAAGGAGGGGGAGGAGGGCCGGGAGCGAATGACTAACCAGTCATCTTTCTTCCTTTTTTTCTTTTTTCTTTTTCTTTTTGTTTAACACAACCGAAGTCTGTTTACAATAAAACCGAGTGATATTTTTCATTCTTCCAAATGGACCAAGGGTTATATCAACAACATAAGCTCAGACACAGCAGACACCTGTTCAGCAAAACTGCCTTTGACTTTGACCAACTTTTAAATGGGAAGAAACTGTGGGGGGGGGGTTGAGTCAAAGGGTACACAAGCTTTCTCCAACCTGGTGCCCTTCTGATTCTTTTACAAAGGGCTCAGTTGGCAAGGAAATTGCTAGCTCGGGGGGGGGGGGAGAGAAATGGGGCATGATGATAATCAAGAAAACCAATCCAAGACGATTGTGGAGAGTGATTTGGTTTTGGACTGATTGCATCAAAGCAACGTGTTTAGAATAGAACAGAATAGCAGAGTTGGAAGGGGCCTTGGAGGTCTTCTAGTCCAACCCCCTGCCTAGGCAGGAAACCCTACACCACTTCAGACCAATGGTTATCCAACATCTCCTTAAAAACTTCCAATGTTGGAGCATTCACAACTTCTGGAGGCAGGTTGTTCCACTGGTTAATTGTTCTAACTGTCAGGAAATTGCTCCTCAGTTCTAAGTTGCTTCTCTCCTTAATTAGTTTCCACCCATTGTTTCTTGTTCTGCCCTCAGGTGCTTTGGAGAATAGTTTGACTCCCTCTTCTTTGTGGCAACCCCTGAGATACTGGAAGACTGCTATCATGTCTCCCTTGGTCCTTCTTTTCATTAAACTAGACATACCCAGTTCCTGCAACCATTCTTCATATGTTTTAGCCTCCAGTCCCCTAATCCTCTTTGTAGCTCTTCTCTGCACTCTTTCTAGAGTCTCCACATCTTTTTTACACTGTGGCAACCAAAACTGGATGCAATATTCCAAGTGTGGCCTTACCAAGGCATTATAAAGTGGTATCAACACTTCAAGTGATCTTGATTCTATCCCTCTGTTTACGTAGCTTAGAACTGTGTTGGCTTTTTTGGCAGCTGCTGCACACGGCTGGCTCCTATTTAAATGGTTGTCCACTAGGACTCCAAGATCCCTCTCACAGTTACTACTATTGAGCAAGGTGCCACCTATACTGTACCTCTTTTATTTTGCATCTTCTTTTTACAGACGTAACCCCTTTTAGGAGCCTTTCCTTCTCCAGAGCAAAGTTTGAATTAGGGGCAACCATACAAAAGAGAATCAGAGAAAGTTCTTATTTAAATACATTGATCAATCACCATGGATACTTTCGACCTGCTCAAAAGGGAAGCATCCATCCTAAGAGATATGCAGCTTCTGCAATTCTTCCTTTGTAATTTAGAAGCTGGTTTTGAGACCATCCGTCATGCATTCTTCCCTCTGTTCTTTATTTGTTTTAAGGATGCAACCTCTCATTTTGGTTTAGAAGTCTGTGAGCCTTTTTGCAAGGTAAGGCAATCCACTCGCATAGTTGTTGGTAAAGAGGTAAACTATTGGTAGAGTTTCCGTGTTTGAAGACTCTGTGGTAGAAATACTGTGGTGGAATGTAGTCTGGATTCCACTGATCCATATAGTTGCTTTAGTCTGGCAAGATTCTGTCTGTAGGTGAAGAACAATAAAAAATATATTTTTTAGAAGTAACTCCATGTGCCGCTCTTGGTTCTTGGAATTTGACTGTCAAGCACAAAGAATCAGGACCACTGGTTAGATTGCAGCACAGAAGTTTTATTCAAGCTTATACGCTTGAATATGGATATGGATTCCTCATGAGTTTCCAGAGGGGGGGAAATGTAGATTACAGGAGCACTACTCAGGTGACCCTGAAGACACAGATAAACTTCCAAGTGCTTCAGTGCCAAAAGGATGCAGTTTACCAGCTCTCTGCAAGGAATATAAATCCTTCCGTTCCCCACTATTCTGCCAGAGCCGAAGATCCTTCTTGGATGAGAAGTGAAATTATTTCAAAAGAAAAAAAACAAGAAAGTCCAGTTGCCTCCTGAAAAAAACAGCTTCGGGACTATTCAACTAAAGTTCAACCCTAAGTTGGCACCAGATAAGTGTCATTGGAACTGAGGAGATGTTGGACTTGGAGTGCTTGTAGGAACAGAACAGAGCTGAGGTGGTGCAGTGGTTAGGGTGCAGTACTGCAGGCCACTTCAGCTGACTGTTATCTGCAGTTCAGCGGTTCTAATCTCACCGGCTCAAGGTTGACTCAGCCTTCCATCCTTCCGAGGTGGGTGAAATGAGGACCCAGACTGTGGGGGCGATATGCTGACTCTGTAAACCGCTTAGAGAGGGCTGAAAGCCCTATGAAGCAGTATATAAGTCTAACGGCTATTGCTATTGCTAATTCTAAGCTGATGACGTGTTTAACTCCACCACCACCACTACCCAGCCCTGCCTGCTCTTCTCCTACAAAGACACCATTTCCTAAACCTCTAAAGCATGGTATGAAGTATGGCTTTCATCTACCAGAAAATGTTGGGGAATTCCAAGGGCCATGTCTGAATTTGGAACCCCAGATTGACCTCTCCTGTTCTTTCTTTTATTCGTTTGTAAATCTCTACTCTGTTAGATCCACCAGTTACACTCTGATGTTAAACAAAAATTCAACACCCGTAACTTTATTATAATAAATCATGTTCCATATCTGAGCTGAAATCAGCTGGACTTTCCCTAGAGTTTCTTTTAGGACACTCGTTAGAACTTCAAAGCAAATTGGATGGTCTTAGTAAGTGCATTCATAATATAGGATTGGATTTGGATTTATTACATTTATATGCCACCCTTTTCCCCAAAGGGGACTCAGGGCGGCTCACAATTTAGTCAGGGAAGGGGATACAGACAGGGGGATAAAAAAACGAACATAACAATACAACATTTAAAAACACACAACAACCATACCATTCGAGAAGGGGGGGCAAAAGCTCTTTAGCCCCAGGCCTGTCGGAACAGCCAGGTTTTGAGGGCTTTGCGGAAGGCCTGGAGGGTGGTGAGGGTTCGAATCTCCACGGGGAGCTCGTTCCAGAGGGTCGGAGCAGCCACAGAGAAGGCTCTCCTCCGGGTAGTCGCCAGTCGGCATTGGCCGGCGGATGGAATTCGGAGGAGGCCTAATCTGTGGGATCCGATCGATCTAGTGGAGGTAATTGGGCCAGACAATCTCATCCCATATTTCTCAACCTTGCCAATTTTAAGTTATATGGACTTCAATTCCCAGAATTCCCCATCAGCCATGCAAAAGTCAGCTCTCCCAGAATTAAGTTCATCTTCGCACAGAACTTTCCATGATTCCATGATAAGGAGACTCTACAGAGCAAAAAAAAAAATAAAGCAATTTTTCTGCTACTAAAATGTGCATCAAGAAGAGGAAAAATTTATTAGCAAAATATTTTAGGTTAAGGCAACTCATCCAGATGTTAACTTGAGCTCAGCAAACCCTCCTTGCAGCAATTTATTAAATTCAGGCAGTTCCTGCATATGGTTCATAACTTGGTTGTGAGAATTCAAAATCCTTTCCAGATTTTGCTTGTTAGTGATTGCCCTGGATCATGTTCGCACCGGAGTTAGGAAATCAAACACTGCATGTATGCCATTTTGGCTGCTCACCAACCTAGCCAGAAATAGCCCGTTTCTTCTGTGTGTGAATCTAGAGAAAAACATTCACTTGTGAATAATTAGTGAATTGCTCATAACTGAGGTCACATCTCTTTCAAGTCAGAGCTGAAGGTTCACAGGAAAAGCTGGAACACAATGTCTTCGAGTTTTCCAAATCTGCAGGCTTTTTAATTTTTTTTTTTTTAAAGTATGTTCTGGATAAGGAACTGAACTGAACACAAAGCTGTCCCTCATCCATGCTTGTGGAGGTCTGTTTTAGACCAAAAGCCTTATCAGGTCCAACATCCACAATGAGCCAATTTTCTCCCCCAGTGATTCGGGGGGGGGGGGGAAGGCAGGATGGAAATAGTCTCCTCTTCCTGTTCCTCTTCACTAACTAAGATCTACGCTGTATTTGTACTAAACCGCAATAATGGAATGTCAGAGTTGGAAGGGACCTTGGAGGTCTTCTCCTCCGAATTCCATCCGCCGGCCAGTGTCGACTGGCGACTACTCGGAGGAGGGCCTTCTCTGTGGCTGCTCCGACCCTCTGGAACGAACTCCCCGTGGAGATTCGTACCCTCACCACCCTCCAGGCCTTCCGCAAAGCCCTTAAAACCTGGCTGTTCCGACAGGCCTGGGGCTAAAGACTTGCTGCCCCACTTCGAATGGTATGATTGTTGTGTTTTTTAACTGTGTATGGTCTTTATATTTTGTAACTTTGTTTGTTTCCCCCTCCCTTGAATTGTGAGCCGCCCTGAGTCCCTTTCAGGGAAAAGGGCGGCATACAAATAAAGTAAATTCAAATTCAATTCAATTCAATTCTTCTAGTCCAACACTCTGCTCAAGCAAGAGACCCTATACCATTTCAGTCCAATCTCTTCTTAAAAGCTTCCAGTGTTGGAGCATTTACAACTTCTGGAGGCAAGTTGTTCCACTGACTAATTGTTCTCACTGTTAGGAAATTTCTCCTTATTTCAAGGTTGTCTCTACCCTTGATTAGTTTCTATCCATTGCTTCTTGTTCTGCCTTCAGGTACTTTGGAAAATAAATTGACCCCCCCCTCTTTTTTGAGTCAGCCCCTTAATACAGGAACTTAACACATATAATATAGTTTGTATGGTGCTGGCATTGTTTATTGTATGAGCTCAACCATGGCAGTTTCCTGGGTGGTGAAGCTTTGGATTATGGCTTAGTGTGTTGCATTCAGCTAAATAAAGTTAAGCAAGCATCAATTAATACAGTATATCTGATTCTAATAGTTTTCTTTCATTATTGATGAAAGCTGTTGGGGTTAGATATATTAAATGAGGGTTACTTAATTCTCAATGGTTTCATCAATAATGGAATGGATGAGCTGTCACCTCAGAGCCGAGGTGGCGCAGTGGTTAGAGTGCAGTACTGCAGGCCACTTCAGCTGA
The DNA here is from genome assembly GCF_051295495.1 of Thamnophis sirtalis. NCBI lineage: Eukaryota > Metazoa > Chordata > Lepidosauria > Squamata > Natricidae > Thamnophis > Thamnophis sirtalis. The sequence goes on from NW_028261394.1 coordinate 46,986,706, forward strand.
CTGCTAACTGCAGTTCGGCGGTTCAAATCTCACCGGCTCAAAGGTTGACTCAGCCTTCCATCCTTCCGAGGTGGGTGAAATGAGGACCCAGACTGTGGGGGCGATATGCTGACTCTGTAAACCGCTTAGAGAGGGCTGAAAGCCCTATGAAGCGGTATATAAGTCAAACTGCTATTGCTTGAGAGACCGCCTTCTGCCAATTACATCCCTGCGACCAATAAGATCCCACAGACTAGGCCTCCTCCGTATCCCATCGGCCAGCCAGTGTCGGCTGGCAACTACAAGGAGGAGGGCCTTCTCAGCAGTAGCCCCGGCCCTTTGGAACGAGCTCCCTGTAGAGATTCGTACCCTCTCCACCGTCCAAGCCTTCCGCATAGCCTTGAAGAACTGGCTCGCCCGTCAGGCCTGGGGATAAGGATAGTTACCCCTCCCGAATGATGAATGTATGTTGCCTACCATTTTATTATATGTCTCTATTTGATGTTTGTCTTTCCCCCTTTCCCAGTTTTATGTGAGCCGCCCTGAGTCCCCTCAGGGAAAAGGGCGGCCTACAAATTCTAATAAAACTACAAAACTACAAACTATTGCTATTGCTATTGCTATTGCTATTGCTATTGCTATTGCTATTGCTATTGCTATTGCTATTTTAAGGAACGTCTAAGGTAAGGCCAGATTTTCATCAACGTCAGTTGACAAGCCTAAATAACAAAATATCATACAGGCAAAAGTGTTACCAGGTTCCAGCTAAGCTGATTTATTGCTTGTGCCTATTCACAAGAATCTAGTCGCCCAACAGTCAGCACCAAATTGCCACTAAATAAGAAAGAGTTAACAGAATTCAAGAGGGTTTAAACATAGACCATTGGTGGGAATGCAGTGACTCCAGGCTCATTCCTCTCTTAACGCCTTCTCGTAAAAATGTACAAGACATGGTGGGAACAAGGAAGATTTGTAAGGATCTAAAGATATATAGAGGTGAAGGTCAAAAAAATTACAATACGGTTTAGAAGAATCTTTGAATCAGGCTATTCCCCAAAACATTGCCTTTAGCGTTTCATAAACCTGTTGCAAGGTGTCCAAATTAGATAAATCTGGATTATATTCACCCTTTTTTCCATCCACTTTCATGTTCTAGTTAATGGGATTGCAAAAACTCTGGGATAAGCTATTATTTTTACATTGGGGGGGAAAAATCAAGGCTTCTACTGCTGTGTTCTTGGAACAAAATTTTTACCATTTCCTTTTTAAAAAGAAAAAAAAAGAAATTACAACTATCGCATTATTAGCAGTTATTCCTTGACCTCTTCCTTTCTGACACATTAGCACGTTTATTCGATGGCCATTAAAACAACTTCGGTTGCATGCAAAGAGGTTATTGGAACAGTCACTTTAATATTTATAACCATAGAGTTATTAGCTGCTAAAGTGCACGCAAGGGCCATTGTGTGTGTGTGTGTTTTTTTTGTTTTTAATTTAAAAAAGGAAGGTTAAAGAGGGATGTCTGTTTTTCATAATTGCACTGGGCTCCCAAGACAGCTGTTCAGCCATCTTGAAAATCAATGTTTTCACGACCTTCGACCTCTGTCTTCCTGTTGAGTGTCTCTCCTACAGGTTGTTCCTTGGATGGAAACAAAGCAAATATATAACAGTAAAGAGGCCAGGGTTAATGTCTTTAACAAGATAATGTTACTTAAGGGAACTGTAAAGCAAATCATTTCAAAATTCCAGTTGTTCCTTGGAAATCTAAGGGATATGAACACACATGTGTGTTCCTTGCCCTACTCCGCAACCCACCCCCCAAGTTCCTGACAAGCAATTGGAGGGCCAGGAGGGAGGCTAATTTGCACCTACACACATCAAGCTGACAGTTACAGAGAAACCGTTCAAGGTCATTACTCAACCCACAGGGTGTTCAGTTAGGAGGACCACATGTAGCAAAGTGGGGTTTTTCCAAAGCAGCTTTGCTGTCAAGGATTTGAAGCAAGCTCCTTCCCCAGAAACCAGTTGCGATGACACTCCCAAGAAAGTAGGGGTTGCAGGAGAACTCAAAAAAGCTGGCAGATCTTCAGGGTCCCATTTCAAGATCCAAGAGGAGACAAGGCAGTGGAGTCCATTGGGGTCTCCAAGAGCTTAGTCCCCATTTGCTGCTGGAGTCTTAACTCCTGTTTTCATAGCTGGCTGGCATTTTCTGGGAGTTGAAGTCCACACATTGCCAAGGTTGGACATCCCTGATCTAGCCTAGCTAGTCCATACCACCATGGCGTGTGGCCTTCATTCATTCATTTCATTTCATTTATTGACTTTCTAGGCCGCCCAATCCCCAAGGACTCCGGGCGGTGTACAGAAATGAAAATATTTTAAACAGTTTAAAATTTGGGTAACAGTAAGAAGCTGAGATCAATGTAGAGATATTTTAGACTGTGATTGTCAAAAAGTTATACCATGTATGGGCTCTGGGAAGTCAGGGGGAGGGGAGGGAGGTGGGGATCTAGGGGGAGGGGGGAAACATAATATGTGTTAAACTTTAAGGTACATGATTGCACTTGTATACTGTGGCTTTTTAATGTTAGTGTTAAAACAGAACAAACCGAATATATTGGAAGGTAATAGAAGTATACCGAAGGGAGGAGCTGAGTGAAAGAAGAAGGAGGGTGGAGAGAGTGAGAGAGAGGAGGAGGAGAAGGAAGGGAGGGAATGGATTAAGAGAGGGAGTGATAGGGTTAGGGTTAGATAGAGGGGGAGGGGAAGTAGGTGTAGAGGGGTATGTGAGAAGGAAGAATGAAAGTTGGAGGGGGTTGAAAGAGGGTGTATGGTGGGCCGAGGTGGTATATTGGGTTTGTATTGTAGGGGGCATTTTCTATATAAGTGAGGGTTGTGTTTATTACTCAATGTTATATGCCCCGGTTATGCACAGTAAACATGTGATTGTATAGAATGAAACGGAAATAAAAATATTATGCAAACAGAAATGAAAATATTAAAAAAAGAATTTAAAAACGATAGGACACAACAAAGTTAAGAAGAAGCACAACATACACCCAATCAGAGGGGGTCTGGACCTCAGTCAAGTGGTCAACAGCCCCAGGCCTGCTGGAAAAGCCAGGTTTTAATAGCTTTGCGAAAGGCCATGAAAGTGGGTAGGGCCCGGATCTCTGGGGGCAGCTCATTCCATAGGGCCGGAGCAGCAACAGAGAAGGCCCTACTCCTAGGCGTCGCCAGCCGGCATTGTCCCGCTGAAGACACCCGGAGAAGGCCCACCCTGTGCGATCTTATCGGTCTAAGGGAGGTATGCGGCAGAAGACGGTCTCGCAGGTATCCGGGTCCTAGGCCATGTAGGGCTTTAAAGGTGATAACCAGCATCTTGAATCGTGGTCGGAGACCAATGGGAAGCCAGTGCCGCTCGTGGAGGATAGGTGTAGTATGGATGTACCTTGGTTCCTTCATCTAGGAAGTTGTACATTATTTCCCCTCAACTCTTATAACCCCCCTCTAAACTGCTCACACAATGGTTTCATTTTTTTTTCTTTCTGGTCTGCTCTGCTTTTCTCTTTTCCATGCCTTATAAGGTCTGATCATAACCAGCTCAGAACAGGTTTCCTACTGGACTGGCAGGAAGCTGCTAACCCCACCAGTTTCAAGAATGCTTGTGACATGAGCCACCTGTGGAATGGCACCACATTCCATGCTTCCCCCCACCCCCCACACCCCCGCAATGAAGTTTTACACCGTCTTTAAAAGAGCCGTAAAACTCTCAAGCACAGATAATCCTGGATTTATCTAAAGTGACCTAGAGGTTTGAGGACTGTTGTTCCATGGAAGAACTTTAATAACAGCATGGCCAAATGAACAATTTGGGCATAGAGCATTCTTTGGGTATCCATTTATACTTGGGCAGCTCCTCCAAAGCCCAAATGCATTCCTTACTCCAGCAAAATCCACTTCTCCCCCGGTTTAGGATTCTGCTGCTCAACCTTCAAGCATGGGCTTCAGCTCAATTGAACTTGCATGCTATAGCAATAGCAATAGCAGACTTATATACCGCTTCATAGGGCTTTCAGCCCTCTCTAAGCGGTTAACAGAGTCAGCATATCGCCCCCACAGTCTGGGTCCTCATTTCACCCTCCTCGGAAGGAGGGAAGGCTGAGTCAACCTTGAGCCGGTGAGATTAGAACCGCTGAACTGCAGATAGCAGTCAGCTGAAGTGGCCTGCAGTACTGCACCCTAACCACTGCGCCACCTCGGCTCATGCTGGCTGATGAATTCTGGGAGTTGAAGGCCACACATGGTAGAGCTGCCAAGGTTAGAATTAGAATAGAGTAGACCTGGAAGGGACTTTGGAGGTCTTCTAGTTCACCCTCTTGCTCAAGCCGGAGAACCCATAATACCATTTCAGATAAGTGACTGTCTAATCTCTTCTTCAAAACCTCCAGTGGTGGAGCACCGGCAACTTCTTGGGGCAAGCTGTTCCACTGGTTAATTGTCCTCACTGTTAGGAAGTTTCTCTTTAGTTCTAGGTTGCTTCTCTCCTTGATTAGTTGAGAAACTCTTCTTTAGAACTTCACTCTCGATGTGCTGACTTCAACTCCCAGCGTTCTCCTGAGGAATCCTGGGAATTAAATTCTACCCAACTGGAGAACACACAAGTTGAGAATGACTTCTCTACTAGACCTTTATGTCAGAGGAAATTTACAACAGGAAGAAGGTAGACCTCTCTACATCCCCTAATTCACAAATGCTGGCCTGTGACCATAATAAAAATTATCTGTCTTACCAACAACATGTGTCTTTTTTCTCTGCCCAAATGTTCTTCTGCTGAAATGAAGAAAAACCTCCTGAGATGAAGATCAAGAGCAAGAATGGATATTTATGTAGAAGAACCGGGGCTTAACTCAGCGCTGATACTCAAAATAAACTTTGAAACTGAGTTATTGAATCTGAGATCGGTGTCTTCTACATGTCAGGGAACATTGTCTTCTAGAAACAAGCCTGGGATTTTGATTTAAAGGCTCCACCTTTTAAACTCCTCAGATTTCAAGCCTAAGGCAAAGTCTATTAGAATAGGAAGACTGCTAGATCTATTAGAGATGATGAAATCTCTCTCCTAATTGAAAGGAGGAAATAAAGGTACTCGTGACAATAATAAATAACCTGAAACGGACATGATATCACCTTTAGCAACTTCTCCGTATTTTTTAAGAAGCAGAAATCTAAAAACAGAAATTAAAACCAAGCTAATCTTAGATATTTTGTTCCCCTTAATGCCTCGGGGAATAACAAAAAATAATTTCCAACAGGAAGCCTTTGATTTCTATGTTTTCAGAAAGTTTGTCACGAAGAAACAGTTCCAGTTCCTTATAATTCATGTGAAGGAGAGTTGGATCATTAGAAACTCCTCTGATTTCAGAGGCCCTCAACAGTTTCCACCATGGATTGGACTGGATCTTGACCTGACTGATCAAGTGAATAATCATTTCTATCCAGTGGCATCCTTCAGCCTCCAAAGACGATGGACTCGTGCTCTGGGAAGAGGTCAAAGCTGCAGTGTCCTCTCCAGAGCAGGAGGCCTGGGTAGATTAATATGGAGGATAGACCGTTACCCAAGCAGCAGATCCCCCTTCTCCGCATGGCTGAATTAGTCCAATGGAAAGGCAGAGCCGATACGATGGGTCCCAGCTGTGTCGCAGGAGTTACCAGAACGTGGCTGTACACAGTCTCGAACTGCTTCCGGGACTCCGGCTCCGGATTTTGCCTGGAGGTTGACTCCTGAAAGCCTTTTCCAGTAGTGGATGTAGCCCAGAGGTGGGTTCCTACCAGTTCGCACCTATTCGGTAGAACCGGTTCGTCAAATCTACCAAACCGGTTAGAAGAGGTTCCACCAGTGGACCCGGAAAGCAGGCCACACCTACAGAAGAGGTTCCAAAAAATTTTGAAACCCACCACTGACACACACACACACACACACACACACACACACACACACAGAGAGACAGACAGACAGACTGACACACACACAGAGAGAGAGAGAGAGAGAAAGAAAGGAAGAAATAAATAAATAAATAAAGAAAAAAGAAAGAAAAAGAGTGAGAGAGAGAGACGAAAGAAAAAAAGAAAAAAGGGACAGAGAGACAAAAGGAAGGAGAGAGAGAGAGAGAGAGAGAGAAAACACATGGCCGGCAAGCCACTCCCACCAGGTCACATGGCCGGCAAGCCACTCCCACAAAGGAGGCCACACCCACAGAGTAGGTTCCAAAATTTTTTGAAACCCACCACTGATGTAGCCACAAGGCAGTGGAGGTTTGTAATCAGAGCTTCCCTTCTTCTAGAAGACGCTTCTGCCGCTTGATCTGCCGTTGGGGCGTAGAGCCCTCTTCTGCCTTCAGAACCCTTGACTGTCTCCTCCTGTAACCCTGGAAAGGGCCCCTTACGAGGTGCTCCCAGCCGGACCAGCTGGACCAAGGTTTTTTTAAGGAGGTGTTCCTCCTCCATCACTCACCCTTTGTCCTGGCTTGTGACGGGCAGAGCCTGGCTTCCCAAACGTTTGGGCCCAGGATGGCGGGTTTAATCATTTTTGATTTAAGAATGAGATGGACTTTATATTCCGATTAGTTTTTTATTTTCTCAATCTAAAGGTTTCAATCCATTTTTTTAGATGGATGGATGAATGGATGGAGATAGATATAGACAGATGGTGATGATGATGATGGACCTACAGATATGTAGATCTTATAGAGATAAATGACAAGCTGATTAACTTTCAAAGGAGGTGAGCTTGGGGACCAAGTGCTGATTAAGTGATAAAAGCAACGGGAAAACAAAATAGATCGTTCGGATGCTGCAGGATCAGGCCTTAAGAAGCCGTAATGGAAAATGTTGCTCAAGCCAACACTCACTCCAACGAAATCAGAAAAGGAAGAAATGGGAAATTTGCTGTCCATTTTTGCCCAGTTGGCAAGCAGAGCAGACAGCTTGTCCTCTGAGGTGAGCAGATCTCCTCTGGAGGCAGAGTTGCGCACAGTTCATAGAAGATAGATTTTAAATTGGAGGGGGAGGCTTTGCATGCCTGCGTCTTTAAAGCCATGACGCTGACTGGGTGGCCTCTGAGCATCCAGTACAGGGAAGCTTCGAAAGGAATGGAGGGGCTATCAAGGGTAAACATTAAAATGAAGGGGAAGGGGAGGAGAAAGAGGATATACATATATAAAGAGAAGGGAGGGAAGAGGAGGAGGAGGAGGAGGAGGAGGAGGAGGAGGAGGAGGAGGAGGAGGAGGAAAGGGAAAGGAGAGATAGAGGGAGAAGGAGCAGAGGAGCAGAAGGAAGAAAGA
>NW_028261394.1:46999027-47002373 GCF_051295495.1 Thamnophis sirtalis
TCTGGGTCCTCATTTCACCCACCTCGGAAGGATGGAAGGCTGAGTCGACCTTGAGCCGGTGAGATTTGAACCGCTGAACTGCAGATAACAGTCAGCTGAAGTGGCCTGCAGTGCTGCACCCTAACCACTGCACTGCACCTCGGCTCTCATGATCATGCCCAATTTCTCAAAATAATAATTGCATTGAGATCTAACACATCGTGTCTAGCCTAATATATATCCCCCCCTCCCTCCACCCTCCCTCCCCCCTCCCCCGGCCCCCCTCCTCCTCCCCCCCCCGACTTCCCAGAACCCGTACACGGTATAGATTTTTAACAAACACAGTCTAAAATCTATTGAGAAAAAAGAAATTTAAGAAATTAATAACATCTCTACATTGATCTTAGCTTAGAAGCTAAGAACATCATGCTTCCTGAAGTTGTGGGTCCTCCATCATTGGAAGTTTTTAAGAAGAGGCTGGTCACCCATTTGTCTGGAATGATATAGGGTCTTCTGCTTGAGCTGGGGATTACACTAGAACAGTGTTTCTCAACCTTGGCCACTTGAAGATGTCTGGACTTCAACTCCCAGAATTCCCCAGCCAGCATTCGCATTCGCTGGCTGGGGAATTCTGGGAGTTGAAGTCCAGACATCTTCAAGTGACCAAGGTTGAGAAACACTGCACTAGAAGACCTCCAAGGTCCCTTCCAACTCTATTATTCTGCATTCTATTCTATCCAACTTGAGTGGTCTTTTTTCTGCTCTGCATCGTCATGGACAGGAAGAAGTGAGAAGACTGGAGGAAGATAGCTACTCAAACCATGGGTTGAAATATGACCACCAGAAGCTTTCAAGATTAAATGGTAGAAGCTTCTCCAATGCAGATGTTGGAGACCACTTTTTTGCATACGCATCAGATATTCTATCCCTGAGCTAAGCTCTTGCTTCTCCTTAGTAAGCCAACCCAGTTTCTTTCTTCTATATAACAGACACAAGATCCACAGTGGGGGGGACAGCAACAGGAATGTTGCTAAATGGCCATGCAAACTCTTGTTGCCTTTAAAACTAATGTGGGCCAATGACGAAATGAAACACAAATATATAATCCATGCAACGTGATTCATCCCTATCCCGGAGAACACATGTTTAAACAGATGTCTGCTAAATGGAAAGTACAGCACGGTTTTAAGGGATTATTTTAAAGCAGCAGCATTGAAAAGGTGGGGAGCGAAACATTTGGGTGGAGGGCTGTGAAGAGGTGAAGGGAAGATTTATTGACATTCTGCTTAGGTTGGTATCTTCCGTCTGCCTTTGTGGCTGGCCAAATAGTGTCTCCTCTGCAAGCTCCGTTCTTGAATGGGGATGAGTTGAGATGTCCTGTCGCTTCTTCCTCCGTGCAGAAAGATAAGAAAGATGCAAGCAATCTCACAACCTGTTTATGCATGGCCCCAAGAGAGGCTAAGGTGGATCGTTGGCTCACCTCCAAGATCAGAGGAAAAAACCCTCTGAATTCTGCAGGGGAATGTGATCCTTGTATCCTTATGGAAAGTCCAATCACTTCCACAATTGAATCCTTTCTCGTGATCCGCTGGGTAGGGCAGAACTGAATTTCAGGGATGTGCAGTCAGGGGAGGCAGTGTCATCATGAAAATTAAAAAAAAATGTAAAAGGAAAAAGGCAAGAGCTGAGGTCAGGCTGAGCCTAGTTGCTGCCAGAGTTACCATGGATGACTCTGCTTAGTGCTTAACTGTTTAAAAAAAGCCTCTAAAAAAGCACCCTCTACAGGAGAAGGCAGGAGAACGACGTGCCTCACCTACAGGTGCAACTTTGTGTGTCTGTGTGTGTGTGTGTTTGAGAGAGGGGGGAGGAGGAGGAGAGGGAGCAAGGAGGGGAAGGGAGAAGAAAAAGAAAAAGAAAGAAGGAAAACTTATTTAGCAAAGGAGAAAACAAATGCTGTCGCTTTAAATCGGAACTGAGCATGCCTGGCTGTGGAATTCTGGGAGGTGAAGTCCACAAGTCTAAAAAAAATTGCTGCCTCACCAGCCATAAACCTCACCGCACGTCACTGCTGAATTTTCTAACTCTGGTAAGAACATCTGGGAAGCCCAATCCTTCTGGCCATTTTTTTAAAAAAAACCTGCCATTTAAAACAACCCTCTTGTGCCAGAGTTTGAACCCAAACTAGTAGCTTAATAACATCAATTCAGAATGGGTTGCTTAATACAGTATGCTGCCCTTTTTATCCAGGATATTTACAATCACTAGTAGGGTGTGATGGAAAGATGTACTCCATCTAAACTGTACAGTGATAAGGTAGAGAAAAGGGACCACAACTTGGTTACCACTGCAACACCTTCACTATGAAAGGGTATTTAGATTGTTGTAAAAGACCATTAAAAACTACTGTAGTGGCGCAGTGGTTAGGATGCGGTATTGCAGGCTGACTCTGCTCACTGCCAGGAGTTCGATCCTGGCCAGCTCAAGGTTGACTCAGCCGTCCATTTATCTGAAGTCGGTAAAATGAGGACCCAGAGTATTGGGAGCAAAGGGCTGACTCTATAAACTGCTTAGAGAGGGCTGTAAAGCACTGTGAAGTGGTATATAAGTCTAAAAATGAGAGGGAGGAAGGGAAGGAAGGAAGGAAGGAAGGAAGGAGAGAAGAGAGAAAGGGGAGAAAAGAGTGAGTGAAGGAATGAAGGAGAACAGGAAGACCAGGAGGGAGAGAGGATGGGAGAAAGGACAGAGGGAGGGAGGGAGGGAGGGAGGGAGGGAGAGAGAGAGAGAGAGAGAGAGAGAGAGAGAGAGAGAGAGAGAGAATTGGGGATAACACACTGACTAAATGGAGTGTAGCAGAGGCAGAAATGTCTTTCCTTTCCCCCAGCAATAACAATGCATCTCCCGCCCAACTTTGTCGCAAACAATTTGCTGCTCCTTCATGACATCCGAGACCACATTTTGCCCAGAGATAATTCAGCTCGGTGTCCCTCCAGAGTAAGAACGCCAAGAAATCGTTCGAATAGCCTTTCTGCAAAGGAGCTTGGGCCTATTCCCCTCGCGCGTTGATTTCCCATACCTGCACGAGCTCTTGGAGATAAACATTCATTTTTACGAATCGTATTTATTTCAGAAGGAGGCGATAAGCTTCCTCTTTGGGTGGACACTTCAGCACCGTCCATACAATCAGAGTCAGCTTAAGTCAGTGGGACCCTCACCATCAAGAAGGGGGAACCCACAAAGTTTACCTCGGCCTTTCAGATGGACTTTCCTGATTGATTGATTGATTGATTGATTAGCGGCTGTTATTGCCGGAGGCAAACTCCCAGCCAATCTCCCCTCCCCATCCCAAGGTGCATGAAAACAGAACAAT
>NW_028261394.1:47002573-47022573 GCF_051295495.1 Thamnophis sirtalis
GTGTTCCAACATCTAAGAAGCAATGGATGGAAACCAGTCAAGGAGAGAAGCAAACTAGAATTAAGGAGAAATTTCCTGACTGTGAAATGAATTGATTAACCAGTGGAACAACTTGCCTCCAGAAGTTGTGGGTGGTCCAACCATGGAAGTTTTTAAAGAAGAGATTGGACAACCATTTCTTTAAAATGGTATAGGCCAGGGTTTCCTGCTTGAGCCGGGGGGTGGGATGGACTAGAAGACCTCTAAGGTGATCCCTTCCCACTCTGTTCTTCTGTTCTTCTTCTAGTAATCAAGACCCAATCCTACCCTTTGTTCCTTGATATGCAAATGAGTAAGGTTTCCTCTACATAGACACCATTTTTGACCAGAGACCCAAAAGGTAAAGACATTAAGAGCTTCTGACCTAGGTTCCCTTCTAAATCTTAGCTATTCCTTTGTACTTTTGACAGTCATTTTTACATGCCAAGCGTGTTTCTTTGAAGTCCCTTCCTGCCTTTGTAATGTGGCTTCCGTTGTGGGGAAGGGGAGCCATGGAAGCCTTTCTAGATCTGGAAAAGAGACTTTCTGGCATCCAAATATGCCTTAGATATATTCTATGGACCTTCAAGTTCCACTCAGGTTCCTTTTCTCGTCATTGTTGTTTTTCGACGATTGTTTTCTTCCGAAGCCTTTGAAGGCTTCTGGAGGCTTCATCTCAACAACCTTTGGGACTGCCCATCTGGAAAATGCTAATTTAAACCACAACGAAATGCAGACGGGAAAACAAGCAATGACTTTGTGCCCTTCACAGTTAACCTTTGGCGTGACCTGTCAAAACCGCCGTCAACGAAATCGCGTATGTGACGTCATCACAACGCGATGAAAAAGATCGAAAAATTGAAATAAAAATTAAATTACAGCAAGCCGATTCACATAAAGGTAAGGGTTAGGTTAAGGGTTAGGGTTAGGGTTAGGTTAAGGGTTAGGGTTAGGTTTAGAGCGTTAGCGTTACGTTTAGCGTTAAGGGTTAGCATTAGGTTTTTCGTTAGGTTAAGGGTTAGGTTTAGGGTTAGGTTTAGGGTTAGGTTAAGGGTTAGGTTTAGGGTTAGGTTTAGGGTTAGGTTTGGGGGGGTTAGGGTAAGGTTTTCGCTTTATTTTTACTTTTTTCGATCTTTTCCGTCGCGCTGTGATGACGTCACATACGCGCTTTCGTCGACCGCGATTTTGTCGTCCGTGGTTTTGTGGTAGAACCAACCTTTGGTACTTGGAAATGACCTTATATCACAAAAAAACCTTTTCCAATACTTTAGAATAGAATAGAATGGAATAGAATAGAGTAACAGGTGTTGGAAGGGACCTTGGAGGTCTTCTAGTCCAACCTCCTGCTAGGCAGGAAACCCTACACCACTTCAGATAAATAGTTGTCCAATCTCTTCTTAAAAACTTCCCATGTTGGTGGATTCACAACTTCTGGAGGCAAGTTGTTCCACTGATTAATTGTTCTAACTGTCGGAAATTTCTCCTTAGTTGTAACTTGCTTCTCTCCTTGATTAGTTTCCATCCATTGCTTCTTCTCCTAACCTCAGGTGCTTTGGAGAATAGCTTGACTCCCTCTTCTTTGGGGCAGCCCCTGAGATATTGGAACACTACTATCATGTCTCCCCTAGTCTTTCTTTTCATTAAATTGGACATATCCAGTTCCTGCAACTGTTCCTCGTATGTTTTAGCCTCCAATCCTCTAATCATCTTTGTTGCTCTTCTCTTGCACTCTTTCTGGAGTCTCCACATCTTTTCTACATTGTGGTGACCAAAACTGGATGCAAATATTGCAAGTGTGGCCTTACCCAGGCATTATAAAGTGGTATTAACACTTCACGTGATCTTGATTCTATCCTCCGTTTATGTAGCCTAGAACTGTGTTGGCTTTTTTGGCAGCTGCTGCACACGGCTGGCTCCTATTTAAATGGTTGTCCACTAGGACTCCAAGATCCCTTTCACAGTTACTACTATTGAGCAAGGTACCAACTATACTGTACCTGTGCATTTCGTTTTTGTTGCCTAAATGTAGAACCTGACTTTTTCCACCATTGAATTTAATAACGGAAGATCTCCTGCTCAAGGCAGATCTTGTTAAACCATCATCCAGGAACAGGGCTTCCTTGGAGGGCCCCCCACTGCCTACTGAACAAGCTTCCCTTGAGATAAAGCAACATGGACCTCCTGATAATTTCTATTTATTTACCTTGGCATTTGAGACCTCACGTAGGTATCTTCACCCGCTATTCACATCTGCTGGTTTATTTCCTCCATCTGATGCACTTGTGTTTATAAACTGAACGTAAGACATGTAAATAGGGGAACTCTGTCTGGCCATGTGTGAACAGTTCAGATGAAGAAACAAACCACAGGCCACATTTGCCAAAGAGAAAAGACCAGGTTTTCAGCAAACGGCTTTCTGTTTTTTAATCTCCCTTGTCTGTTTGCTTAGCAGGCAGGCAAGCCGCATTGCAGAGAAGTGAATCGGCAAGGCCTTGACTGACTTTGCTTTATTTTATCTAATTCAACACCCACAGAGAATTAATGTAGAGATTAGAATGAAATGGAATTATAGGTTATGTGTCATTCTCTCTCTCTCTCTCTCTCCCTCCCTCCCTCCCTCTCTCTCTCTCTCTCTCTCTCTCTCTCACTCACACACACACACACACACACATCAACTTTCACTGTGCAACAGCCTGACAAGACAGGATTACAAGTGGGTTGGGACACCGTATCATATTGCAGAATACTGAGGAAAAAAATGAATTGCAAAAAAAACAAACCATATATTTAACATCCCTATTTCCAACCTCCTGGAAAAGAGTTATAGTCTTCCAGTATTCATGCAGATACATACACATTCTCTCCCTCTCCCTCCCTCCCTCCTTCTCTCTCTCTCTCTCTCTCCCTCTCTCTTCCTCCCTCTCCCTCCCTCCTTCTCCCTCCCTCCCTCCCTCCCTCCCTCTCTCTCCCTCACACACAAACAGTATCTGGGAATATTTATTATTCATCCTCAACTGCCATTGGCATCCTTCAGTCTCAAAAGACGATGGTAGACTTCAGAGAAAAGCAGCAAAGATGATAAATGGTCTGAAGGCTAAAACGTAGGATGAACTATTGAGGGAACTAGGTTTGCATTGCATTGGCATCCTTCAGTCTCCAAAGACGATGGTTAACATGCTCTGGGAAGAGGTCAAAGCTGCAGTGTCCTCTCCAGAGCAGGAGGCCTGGGTAGATTCATATGGAGGATAGGCTGTTACCCAAGCAGCAGATTCCCCCCTCTTCACATCGCTGAAATAGTCCAATGGAAGGGCAGAGCCGATACGATGAGTATCTATCTATCTATCTATCTATCTATCTGTCTGTCTGTCTGTCTGTCTGTCTGTCTGTCTGTCTGTCTGTCTGTCTGTCTGTCTGTCTGTCTGTCTGTCTGTCTATCTATCTATCTATCTATCTATCTATCTATCTATCTATCTATCTATCTATCATCTATCATCTATTTATCTATCATCCATTTTGAATATGTAGCGGAAAGAGGAAACTTGGGAGTTCACAAGGTTGATGCTATACGGAACAAAACATGACTTTCATTGGCATCCTTCAGTCTCCAAAGACGATGGTAGACTTCAGAGAAAAGCAGCAAAGATGATAAATGTTCTGAAGGCTAAAACGTAGGATGAACTATTGAGGGAACTAGGTTTGCATTGCATTGGCATCCTTCAGTCTCCAAAGACGATGGACTTGTGCTCTGGAAAGAGGTCAAAGCTGGAGTGTCCTCTCCAGAGCAGGAGGCCTGGGTAGATTCATATGGAGGATAGACTGTTACCCAAGCAGCAGATCCCCCCTCTCCACGTGGCTGAATTAGTCCAATGGAAAGGCAGAGCCAATACGATGGGTTCCAGCTGTATCGCAGGAGTTATCAGAACGTGGTTGTACACAGTCTTTTTATTTTTTTTTAGAGTTTTATTGGGATTTATATGCCGCCCTTTTCCCTAAGGGGACTCAGGGCGGCTTACAACCACAAGGGAGGGGGGTGCAGTGTCAAAAACAGAACAGTATGTGAACAAAGAAAAAATAGTAAAAACACAACTTTCATTCAGCAATCAAACACTCGGGCGGGTAAACTGGGAACCTATCCCCAGGCCTGCTGGGAGAGCCAGATCTTGAGGGCTGCGCGGAAGGTCTGGATAGTGGTGAGGGTACGGATCTCAACGGGGAGGTCGTTCCACAGGGTCGGAGCTGCAACAGAAAAGGCTCTCCTCCGTGTGGTTGCCAGTCGGCATTGACTGGCAGATGGAATTCGGAGGAGGCCCAGTCTGTGCGATCTAATTGGTCGATTTAGGGAGGTAATCGGCAGAAGGCGGTCTCTCAAGTACCCAGATCCACTACCATGGAGTGCTTTAAAGATGGTCATCAGTACCCTGAAGCGCACCCGGAGACCAACAGGTAGCCAGTGCAGCTCGCGGAGGACGGGTGTAACGTGGGCGAACCGCGGTGCGCCCACTATCACTCGCGCGGCTGCATTCTGGACTAGCTGTAGCCGCCGGATGCACTTCAAGGGCAACCCCATGTAGAGCCCATTGCAGTATTCCAGCCTAGAGATCACAAGGGCTCGAGTGACTGTTGTGAGAGCCTCCCGGTCTAGGTAGGGCCGCAACTGGCGGACCAGGCGAACCTGGGCAAATGCCCCCCTGGTCACAGCTGACAGCTGGTGGTCAAAAGTCAGCTGTGGGTCCAGGAGGACTCCTAAGTTGCGGACCCTATCTGAGGGGTATAAAATTTGACCCCCCAGCCTAAGCGTTGGTGTATTAGCCAAATTATTGGGAGGGAAGCACAACAGCCACTCGGTCTTGTCCGGGTTGAGTACCAGTTTGTTAGCACTCATCCAGTTCCTAACGGCCTCCAGACCCTGGTTCATCACGTCCACCGCTTCATTGAGTTGGCACGGGGCGGACAGATACAGTTGCGTATCGTCCGCATATTGGTGGTATTTTATCCCGTGCCTCCGAATGATCTCGCCCAGCGGTTTCATGTATATGTTAAATAGTAGGGGGGATAAGGCACCCCACATGTTAGGGGCCTCAGGGACGATCTCTGCCCCCCGACCAACACCGACTGCGACCTGTCCGAGAGGTAGGAGGAGAACCACCGTAAAACAGTGCCTCCCACTCCCACCTCTCGCAGACGTCGCAGAAGGATACCATGGTCGATGGTATCGAAAGCCGCTGAGAGGTCAATGAGAACCAGGATGGACGCATAGCCTCCATCTCTGGCCCTCCAGAGATCATCGGTCAATGCGACCAAAGCGGTTTCTGTGCTGTAACCAGGTCTGAAGCCGGACTGGAAGGGGTCAAGATAACTAGCTTCCTCCAAGGCCCGTTGAAGCTGGAAGGCCACCACCTTCTCAACAACCTTCCCGATAAAGGGGAGGTTGGAGACAGGACGAAAGTTGTTTAGAATGGCTGGATCTAAGGATGGTTTCTTCAGGAGGGGTCTCACCACCGCCGTTTTAAGTACGGCGGGGAAGTGCCCCTCCCGAAGGGAGGCGGTCACAACCGCCTGGATCCAGCCATGTGTCACCTCCCTGCTGTTGGCAACCAGCCAGGAGGGACACGGGTCCAGAATACAAGTGGAGGCACTTACAGCTCGAATGGCCTTGTCCACATCCCCAGAGGCAACATCCTGGAACTCAACCCAGAGATGGTGTGGCAAGTGGTCCTCCTGTGTCTCGGCTGGATCTACTGCGGTGGAGTCCAAGTCCGATCGAAACCGAGCTACTTTGTCCGCCAAGAATTGAGCATAGTCCTCAGCTCTACCCTGCAAGGGGTCTCCCGCATCCCTCCTATTGAGGAGGGAGCGGGTTATCCTAAACAGGGCGGCTGGGCGTGACTCGGCGGACGCAACCAAGGCAGAGATGTATGATCTTTTTGCAGTTCTTAGTGCTCGGACATAGTCCTTGGTGCAGGTAGTTAAAAGAGCTCGGTTCGACGGGCTCTGCAGTCTTGAACTGCTTCCAGGACTCTGGCTCTGGATTTTGCCTGGAGGTTGACTCCTGAAGCCTTTTCCAGGAGTGGATGCAGCCACAAGGCAGTGGAGGTTTGTAATCAGAGTTTCCCTTCTCCTAGAAGACGGTTCTGCCGCTTGATCTGCCGTTGGGCCGTAGAGCCCTCTTCCGCCTTCCAAACCCTTGACTGTCTTCTCCTGTAACCCTGGAAAGGGGCCCTTACGAGGTGCTCCCAGCCGGGCCAGCTGGACCAAGGTTTTTTAAGGAGGTGTTACTCCTCCATCACTCACCCTTTGTGAGGGTTTGGCGTTTATGTGGAGCCCAAACAATCTTTCCTGTTTTATCAGGTTTTGAAGACCAATAAAGTCCCTCCAGGATTAAGTATGTAGGAAAACTAGAACCTCACTTTTCCCTCTTATTTTATTCACAAACATTCATCCAGAATGAAAAAAAAAGAGACTTGAAATAGACTCTTCTGGATCATTCATCACTTGAAGTGTACTCCTATCTAGACAAACCACGATGTATTACATGGAAATCTAGATAAACCAAATCAGGATTTTGCAAAGCGGTGTCCTCAAAGTTGCACAGCAAAGCCATTTCCTGAACACCGAACCAACACAGCTGAAGGAATTGCAGTCTCCAGGTATACGGAGAACGTCAACTTGAGAGGTGTTGAAGGACTAGGTGACCCTACCAACACCCCTTCCTCTCTTCCAAGCAAGCCGAGAGCCTTGGGAGATGGTAAACATCATCTGGAACCGTGTTTCTCAACCTTTTGGTCGCTTGAAGAAGTATGGACCGCTTCCCAGAACTCAGGCAGGCTGGGAAATTCTGGGAGTTGAAGTCCACACATCTCCAAGCTGCCAAGGTTGAGAAACACCAGTCTGGAAAGAGCTGGCAAATACTCCTGAGTAGAGGGGCAGGAGTTCTGCAGCACCATGGAGAGCTCCTAATGGATGCTATCGAAACCAGATTGACACCCAATACAAGGGATCCCTTTTATTCCCTGCAGACCCCTAAGGGAATCCCCCGGATCAGCCCTGTCACTTAAGTGGAGCTCAGAGAAAGGTCAACAAACCCCACAGTCACAATACAGAGAGCTAGAATATGGGAGAGGTAGGTGATGGATCCAGTAAGGTCTTCCAGGATCAGGTGATTTACAGGCAAGGGATCAGGCTGCTGGCTCTGCCTTTGTCTTTATAGGAGACCAAGTCCTATGGAGTGAGGGGAGAAATGTGCAGGGCCCAAGAATCAAACTGAAGCCAGAATAGCTAGAGAGGCGTTTTAACTTGCAAACCCCAGCAAGGCTAGGAGCGGAAGCTACATATATCACGTATGACGGCATGCATCAGCCCTCCCAGCATCCCCACAGGCCTGCCTGCTCAAAAGAATGTCAGGCGTTTGGGCTGCAACGAGACAGTAATCCTTTCTGGCAGGATGCCCTGACCACCGCACCCATCGATAGGATCTGAAGGCTGAGCAGCCAGATTGAGTTCAGGAGGTGAGAGACTATGCAGAGAGGACAAGCCCCCCCCCTCCCCCAAAATGGGCAGGAGGGCCACGAGGTGAGGATCCTGTAAGGCCACTTTCTCCAAACTAGCGTCTTCCCAGTGTTTTGGGTCTTCATAAAGTCAGAAAGCCATAATGGAAAATCAAGGAAGGGAGGGAGGGAGGGAGGGAGAAAAGGAGGGAGGGAGAAAGGGACAAAGGGAGGGAGAGAGGTTGGGAGAAAAGGAGGGAGGGAGAAAGGGACAAAGGGAGGGAGGGAGAAAAGGAGGGAGGGAGAAAGGGACAAAGGGAGGAAGGGAGGGAGGGAGGAAAGGAGGGAGGGAGAAAGGGACAAAGGGAAGGAGGGGGTTAGGAGGGAGGGAGGGATGAATGGAAGGGAGGAAGGAAGGAGGAAAAGGGATGGAGGGAGGGAGGGAGAAAGGAAAGAAGATAGGAAAAAGGGAGGGAGGGAGAAAAGAATGAAGGTAGGAAAAAGAGAGGGAGGCAGGGAGGGAGAAAGGGAGGGAGGGAGGAAGGGAGGGAGGGAGGGTGGAAGGAAGGAAGGATGAATGAAGGGAGAAAGGAAGGAAGGTAGGAAAAAGGGAGGGAGAAAAGATGGAAGGTAGGAAAAAGAGAGGGAGGCAGGGAAGGAGAAAGGAGGGAGGAAGGAGGAAGAAAGGAAGGAAGGATGAAAGGGAGAAAGGAAGGAAGGTAGGAAAAAGGGATGGATGGAAGGAGGGAGGGAGGGAGGAAGAAAGGAAGGAAGGCTTAACCCACCAGCCAGCCAGTGAAATGTGGAGAAACTAACATGGGAAATTAGAGGTGGAGGAAATCCGTCCATCCTCTAAAGGACAAGAGAGCAAAGAATTGAGAAACCTCTTCCTCCCTCAAGACCCTCCCAGTCAAAAAAAAGCCCCCCAGCCCTGGAGCTCCATGTTCCAACCCAAACCTCCCTGATCACACCTCCCCGCACCACCCTGGCATCCCAGCCCTTCCCCAAATCAATCCAGGGATTAATAATTCTAAGACCCCTCCCAGAAAAAACAAACACTCCCCAAACAAACCCCAAATTTGCTTAGGACTATTCTCAAACACACAGAGAGACACCATCCAACCTCCGAAAGACGTGGGTTTCCCTCCCTCGAAGTCCATGCCGAGCGAGGTTCTTTGGTTGACCTGGGGGGGGCGGGGAGGAGAAGGAAAACAACACATCAGTTCAACCAGGATGTTTTTCTCCCCCCCCCCCCGCTTTTCCTCGGAGGCCCCTAATCCAGGCATTGACAGGAGCCTTCCCTGGGGCAGCTGTTTGTCCTCTCTGCGTCAGGCGTTTGATCGATGTTCCGGCATGGATCCTACCGCCTTTGACAACCGAAAAGCTGCCTGCCGATTGACAAACGAGGTGGAGGCAGACAAATTGAAGTGTAGCCTTGACGTTTAGTGTCAACCTTCCAAGCCCAGCAGATAAAAATAGAAACTTCTGGGGTGGGGGGAGGGCGGTGGGGAGGGGGGGGGAGGTTCGATTCAAAATGTCTGTGCCTGCAATTTGAAAGGGTGGCCCCCTTTTCCATCCACCCCCCCCCCCCACCAGCGTTTCCAAAACCTCCAAAACCTTTTCAACTAAGCTTGGGGGGGGGGGGGGGCGGACAGGATGGAGATGATACTCTACAGGTTGAATCATCTCCCTGGGATGCAGCGAAGGTCAACGTCCTTGCTGTTGGGACCATAGAGGTAGATGTTTCGGGACATGGGATCAAAGTTCAAAGATCTAAGACAGGGGGATGATATCTACAAGCCACCCACTTCTTCAGAGCAAAGGTAATTCTGCACAGCAGCCTTGACGCTGCAGCTCCCCCCCCCCAAAAAAAGAGGCTCACAGGTAGTTCTCAACCATTGGTTTGGTTACACCAGCATTGAAAAGGGGGAGTTACAACCAGTCCTTACACTTAGGAGCATCACAGCAGTAGCCCAGTGTCATCAAAATTTGGATGCTTTTTTTAAATATATATATATAGCAATAGCAGTAGACTTATATACCGCTTCATAGGGCTTTCAGCCCTCTCTAAGCGGTTTACAGAGAGTCAGCATATTGCCCCCAACAATCTGGGTCCTCATTTTACCCACCTCGGAAGGATGGAAGGCTGAGTCAACCCTGAGCCGGTGAGATTTGAACCGCTGAACTGCTGATCTAGCAGTAGCCTGCAGTGCTGCATTTAACCACTGCGCCACCTTGGCTCTTGGCAATGCTTGGCAATTGGCAACTGGCATGCATTTATGGCATGCCGTTATGGCATGCATTTATGGCCTGCATTTATGGCCCGAATTTATGGCCTGGATTTATGGCATGCATTTATGGTTGCAGGATTCCGGGCTCTCAACTTCCAGAATTCCCCAGAGAGCTCTTTCCCCCCCTCCCCAAACTTTGCTGAAGTGAAGATATATTATGCTCATTGGATACCCACCATCTATTAAGAAAGTTACCATACATGGCTGGCTGAGGAATTCAGGGGGGTTGAATGCCACAAGTCTTAAATTGACCAGGTTTGGTGAGCCCTGCTCTAATCCAAGGCTGGCTGGAGAATTTTGGGAGCAGAAGCCCACCCATGTTACAGCTGGTAAGGTTGGAAAACACTGCTGTAGCCAATCAGGGGCCTCTCAATGTTTGCAAATAGCATTTACCCCTACCCAAAGATATTTGGAGAGGCAATCCCACCCTGGATACCACACTGTGTTTCCTAAAACAGTAAAATAAAGGTTCCCCTCACATATATGGGCTAGTCGTTCCCGACTCTAGGGGGCGGTGCTCATCTCCGTTTCAAATCTGAAGAGCCAGCGCTGTTCGAAGATGTCTCCATGGTCATGTGGCCGGCGTGACTCAACGCCGAAGGTGCATGAAACGCGATGACCTTCCCACCAAAAGTGGTCCCTATTTTTCTACTTCCTTTTTTTTTACTTGCTTTCGAACTGCTAGGTTGGCAGAAGATGGGACAAGTCACGGGAGCTCACTCCGTTACGCGGCGCTAGGGGTTCGAACCGCCGAACTGCCAACCTTTCTAATTGACGAGCTCAGCATCTTAGCCACTGAGCCCCCGCGTCCCTAAATCAGTAGCTCTTGGCAAATTTGCCTTCTGTGAATTTATCCATCTCTGTGGCTACTCAAGTTCACCGGTATCCACAAGCAATGTGTATCCATTTTCTTTTTCCATCCAGTTCTTTTACAGCAGAGTTGATCTTTGGAACTCCCTGCCCCTAGAAACCCTGGCAATCACAAGAGTGGCAGCTGTTTTTTCTCTTGGCTATCTGCAAAAAAATAAAATAAAAAAATTCCTTGGGTTTTCTTGCATTCTGGAACCGAATCAAACAGAGATCATCTGTTAGGTTAGAGGGTTAGCTGAGGATTTTGCTCAGCAAAATTCTCTTCGTTCCTCTTGCCCTTAAACAGAAAGCGAAGAGCAGCGGAGGGTGCCAATAGCTCTGGCAACATCCCTGCCCTTTTCAGCAATTGGCCTTTAATTGTGAATGCACTGGAAAAATACCATCCACATGTGGGCCTGGTTTAGGAAGATGCTGAGATTAGGGGAAAAGCTATTAGACTGAAGGGATAACTCGTTTCGGGTTTCATTGTGCAGCCGAATTTTGTGTTTAGCTGCTGCAATCAACATGCCAGATAAAGGGCCAAACAAATCTAAGACAGACCAGATCCAAGAACTCCCACATGGAAAGCCCACATCGGAAACCGTCCCTGGAAACGTAAGGGCTAGAAACTTGCGGTGATTTAAATGAAAAGTGGCACTGATGGGGATACGGCATCGGGCAAGAGACCCAGGTCACCCTGTCCTGTATGAATGCAAAGTAATTTCTCCAAATCGATGGGGTTGGAACCCCAGAATTCCTCTGAGACCAGACCATGAGATTTTGGGGAGGGGAGACCCTTGAGATCTGGAAGACCTTCAGGTTAGGGATCAGTGGTGGGTTTCAAAAATTGTTCGAACCTACTCTGTGGGTGTGGCCTCCTTTGTGGGTGTGGCTTGCTGCCCATGTGACCGGATGGGAGTGGCTTTCCGCCCATGTGACCGGATATGAAGATGCCGACGACACTTGTCAGAACCACCTTAAATGACCTCACACACAGCACTGGCATGCATAAGAATATGATGTCAACTTGTTTTCTAAAAGGCATCAGCTTTCAGCCCTCTCTAAGCGGTTTACAGAGTCAGCATATCGCCCCCAACAACAATCCGGGTCCTCATTTCACCCACCTCGGAAGGGTGGAAGGCTGAGTCAACCCTGAGCCGGCGAGATTTGAACCGCCGAACTGCAGAACTGCAGTCAGCTGAAGTAGCCTGCAGTGCTGCATTTAACCACTGCGCCACCTCGGCTCCTCAAAGACAACGTGGGATGCCTGATTCACTTAACAAGCAAATGATTCACTTAAGAACTGCATTGATTCACTTGCCACAACTCTGGCAAGAAAGGTCTTAAAACTGGGCAAAACTCTCTTAACCAACCTTTTGCATAGCGATGGAAGTCTGCGGTTCAGTTGTTGGTATAAATCAAGGACCACCAGTAGGGTGTAATCTTGCCCCCCACCTCAGAAGGTAGTACTAGCGCTAGCAATAGCCCTTAGACTTATATACCACTTTACCGCCCTCTCTAAGCGGTATACAGAGTCAGTCTATTGCCCCCAACAATCTGGCTCCTCATTTTACCCACCTCAGAAGGACGGAAGGACGAGGTGACCTCGAGGCGGTGAGATTCGAATTGCTGAATTGCAGGCAGTCAGCAGAAGTAGCCCGCAGTACTGCACTCTAACCACTGCACCACCGTGGTTCTTATATAGAAGATGTAGAAAATAAATGCATCTGGTGTTCAACATCAAAGACAGGTGTGACCGGGTGCTTTGGATTGCCAATCCTGCCCCCGTCCTCCCATCTCAGCAATTCTTCCCATCCCAGCAACCACTGTCTGGAACCCGTTGGGAGAACCTGGGAATCGGGGAGGGCTGAACTAAAACTGGGGCCTCGTCGGGAAATGTGCAGTGCCCTGAAACTGAACCCAGGGCGAATTCCTCTAAACGGGCTCGCTCGCATGATGCCAGACAGGCAAGCATCATCAAGACCGGTTGATGTCTAGGCAGAAGAAGAAGAAAAATTAAGCCCAGCCTTTGTCTTCATGCTTCAAGAGTCGCTTGTTCAACAGCCTTCTCTCCTGGCCCTTGTTCACCTCTGAAGCTTGGCAAGTAACTACAGGTCTACGCCAGAATCACGGAGTCTGCTCCTGTTCCTGGGTGAAGTTCACGGTGCTTGACCAATGGCTGGGAAAACAACGAAGCTGGCGAAGATGTCTCTGTCATGTCTGCAAAGCCTTTTTTTTTCTTTTGGATTTCAGGCCTGCCACACTTTACACTGTCTACTTTCTATTGTGGGAAAATGGGAGGGTGGATTGTATGGAGTTGGGTGATATGTAGCCATAACAACATTCTTCTGAGAAACTCAAGGTCATCTCTGCACCTGGCCAGAACTGGATAGGAGGAATCTGTCATCGTGGCAGTGGAAGATTGGACCATGTGTTGGGGAAGGCTCTTGAACTTTCAACTAGATGGGGAAAACCTTCATGGTATTGGACCTGGGTACTTGAGAGATCGCCTGCTGCCAATTACCTCCCAAAGACCCGTTAGATCACACAGGGTCGGCCACCTCCGGGTTCCGTCCACCAGCCAATGCCACCTGGCTACTACCCGGGGGAGGGCCTTCTCTGTGGCAGCTCCGGCCCTTTGGAACAAACTTCCCGTGGAGATTCGGACCCTCACCTCTCTCCAGGCCTTCCAGAAAGCCGTCAAAACTTGGCTGTGCCGGCAGGCCTGGGGTTGATGAGTTCCCCTCCCCTCTCGACTTGTATGGTCGTATGAGTCTTGTTTATTTTAATCACATGTATTGTGTTTTATGTTCCCTTTTCCCCCTTTGAGTTGTTCGCCGCCCTGAGTCCCTCCCGGAGAAGGGCGGCATACAAATAAACTAAATCTGAATCTGAATCTGAACCTGGAAGCTTTCAGATTCGGGTTTCCCCAGATGTGCCAACATGGCTCTCTTAATAAATTGGAACTTTGAGGAATCCTTTGCCTCGGACTCTGATTTAATTTTGGATGCTATTTGACATTCTCTTTGCCGGCTGAGCCTCCAAAAATTCCGTGCTGAAGGCTCAGATGATTGGTTTGCCATGCCACCGACATGGCAGCTGAATGAAAAAGAATGGATTTTCTGATAAGGTGCAGAGGAACGAACTTGCTTTTGGAAATGGGCTACTTCAGGAAACCTTGTTTGGAGGAGATCCTGGTTTTTAGTGGGAGGTTTTTTGTGTGGCTTAGTCTAGATTATGAGGGGTCCTTGGTGCTCCCTCAACTTGGTTGTGTTCTTGAGGATGTTTCTAGCCCATCTAGCACTGATGACGTTACCTAGTTCGGTAATGAAACGTCTGCAAGAAGACCACCAAACTCCAAAAGCACCAAGGACCTCCCAGTTCAAACCAGAGTACTTCGGTCACTTTTGTACCTGGTACAAACTGTAAGGGGTTTGATCCAAACCAACAACGTTTGATTTAATTTATCTTGGAGTGCAATTAAAATGAAAGAGGGGGTGAATTAGGTAGCTCAATGCTGATCATCTAAGGCCTCTGCAGATGCGTATTTCATAATCGTCCTCTTTGGAGACCTCAAACATTTCATCTTCTGGAGGTGCTTGCAGTCTTGGCTGGAATGTTGAGTTAATGTTTCCATCTGCTGCTACTTGCAATGGAAAACGGGGAAATGTGTTTCAAGGACATAACAGGGAACTGTCGTTTCCAGATGGAATCTGCATGAGTTTGTTTGGTCATTGTGTTGGCTGGTCCTCAAAATATCCTGTTTCTCTTCACTCACAAGTCTTGATCTACCGGAAGCTATAGAGGAGGCTAGAAGTTGGGGGAGATGACCTCATCTTGGGAAGTTCTCTTGGCTGCACTGAGTCGATGGAAGAAGGAGAAGAGGACCAAGCCAAGGGGGTGGGTTGTCCCACCCACTGATTGTTGGGCGGGACAGCCACAGGGAGGAAGATATGAGTGATAAGGCTGAGGACCTCTGAATCATCTTCTCCAAAGCTAGATCATGCTTGGTGGGGTCTTACTTATCATGAAATGATTGTCATCATTTTTATTGAAGGGCAGGATGAAGCACATGTGGTCACTTCTAAGCCAAGTTATCTTTGGAACCTTTATTCTACAGGTAAGAGAAAGGGAAAGGTTGCCCTCACGCATACGTGCTAGTCGTTCCTGACTCTAGGGGGCAGTGCTCATCTTCATTTCAAAGCCCAAGAGTCAGCACTGTCCAAAGATGTCTTCTTGGTCGTGTGGCTGGCATGACTCAATGCCGAAGGCGCACGGAACGCTGTTCCCTTCCCACCAAAGGTGGCCCCTATTTTTCTACTTGCATTTCTACGTGCTTTTGAACTGCTAGGTTGGCAGAAGCTGGGACAAGGAACGGAAGCTCACTCCGTTACGCAGTGCTAGGTAGTCCTTGAGTTATAACCAAGTCCTTTGGGATTGGGCGGCATAGAAACCTAATAAATTCAATTCAATTCAACCATAATGGGGCCTGCCCACAGCAATTGTAAAGGTTGTTAAACAGATTGGTCAGATGACCAACCCAATTTTACCTCTCTTTTTTTTGCAGCCGTTGTTAAGCGAACCTGGCCGTCGTAAGAAAGGAAACTGAGGTTGACTGAAAACTGCAGTCATTAAGCGAACCCACCGTTCGTTCTGCCATAAACTGGAAGTAAGTGCCAGTTTTTGATCAAACCGTCATAAAACGTGATCGCTTGACTGCAGGACGCTGCAAACAGTCACAAATGTTACTTTATGGTTGAATGTCAACACTTTGACCAAGTTGTACATTCCTTCTTTTTTTGGGGGGGGGGGGGCGATCGTAACTTTGAAGAGTTGCTAAGCAATTGGTCATAAATCAAGGATTAACTGTACCCACAAGAAAAATAGCAGGGTTAGCCAGTTAGGCAAGGACACACACACACACACACACACACACACACACACACACACACACACATATATATATATATATATATATATATATGTGTGTGTGTGTGTGTGTGTGTTTTATTTGTGCTGATAAATAAATAAAGGGAGACTGGTATAGATCTATTTCAAGCTATTTAACTTCCTCCCATAATTGGGGCTTACCAGGGGTTGTGACACTAAATATATATATGTGTGTGTGTGTGTGTGTGTGTGTTTTATTTGTGCTTCTAAATAAATAAAGGGAGACTAGTATAGATCTATTTCAAGCTATTTAGCTCTCATCAGCTAGATCTATACTAGTCTCCCTTTATTTATTTATCAGCACAAATAAAAAAACACAAATATAACAAAGGCAACAGTAAAAACATTGGGTTTCTGTCGTGATGGACTCTTGTGACGAGCCGATAGACAGATGATGGAAGCAGTTAGCTTCCTCCCATAATTGGGGCTTACCAGGGGTTGTAAAAAATCTAATATATATATATATTTCTTTTAGTAAAGTTTGATAGCTCATGTTTAAGTAGTGGTGCTCTGATTCAGTGTTCAAGACATTTTCGAATTCTAGTATGCGATCTTGAGAGCTTTAGCAGATCAAAACAAGTCTTTCAGCATGCCAGCACTCAGGTTCTTAAGCACGGATCTTAAGGCCAGCTAAGTTGTGTCCATTGTGACTGTCAGTAGATGGGCACTCAGAAGCGTTAAGAGAGTTGGTTGACCAACAAGGAAACCGCCACTGTCTCCATCCATGATTTGTAGCTGGAAATCTTAAGCTTTAATCCTCGGTTTTCTCCGTTTCTGGAGTCCTTGCTTCAAAAGCTCAGTCACTCCTGGAAACTGCCAATGAAATCTTTCTTGCCAGAAGATATGAAGTTGGAGTTTTTATAAACAAGAGCTGTCTATTTTAAGAATCCGGCAGTGGCCTCCATGAAGTAGTAACACATCAACATTGCATTATTATAGTCACAATTTCTCCAGGCAGATGTTCTTCATTTATTTATCATAACCCCCCTCCAAAGGGCGGGTTGATTAGGCATGGACAGAACAAGGCAAAAACATGTTCAGATTATTGTTGTCAAATCTGGAGCTGGGTATATTCAATTGATTAGCTGGACGGTAACCAAGGATGCCTTTTGAAATAAAAATGGAATGATGAGAAGATCATTCTTTCATTAAAAGCTGTCACCCAATGACAGTTTTCCCTCTGAGTTGAGGTCATTGTGGTTGGATAGACATAGCTGAGATTTTTTTAATATCTAGGGATGATCAAATAAGCTTAACGCCCAGCCCAAAACTGTGACACTCTATGGGTTTTTGAAGGACCTTCTCAGCTTCAAAGCAAAGGAGGATGCTAATTCTATTGTGGTTTCGTGGAAATTTGGCCGGTAGCGTATGTATCTGAGATCTCAAAGAAGATGGACTAAATCTGGAAGCCAATCTAAAGAAGCAAGATCTCTGGGAAGAGAAATCTCTGAGAAAAGATGCTTAAGAGCACCGCTGGCCCCCAGCTTAAGCGGAGTTTGTGTCCTGAGATTGGAGTGACATTAACATTGTGTTAATTTTAGATAAAATAAATGATAAATTCCCGACTGGCTCTGCGCCTCGCCAATCTTCCCAACAGCCTCGTTTGCAAGAAGCAACCAGACTTTGAAGGCTGGTAGCCTCCTTTGAATTCTACATGGAGGCCAGGCTGCTGCTGGTGGTGGTGGTGGGGGAAACAAAACATAGGTAATTTTGTTCCCCTGTTTAAGAGCACATTGCCAAAAACAGTCCAGTTTGCATCATTGCTGCCTATAACAACTGGCACGCTCTGCCGAATGGATAGCCAAGGCTTGTTAAGTAGCTGCTGGGTTACAATCCAGAACCCTGGGCTGGAATCTCTTGGCAAGCGGGCTCTTCCCCACAGCCTCTTCCTGGCTCAGGGCCTGCCTTCTGCAAATGTTCTCAATCGCTTGCTTTCACGGCCATTAAAGAAATCAAGAACATTTTCCCCCTTCTTGGTGTTTTTTTTTTAAAATCAGAACTCGAAAGGAAATGCAAATTTAGATCAGGGTCAGAGGCATACAAGGGCTCTGCAACTCCAGCTTCCTTTGATGGAAAGTCTTGAGAATTTTCCAAGGAACTTGAAATGCATTTAGCCTCAAGCTGAACGCGAGAGAGGCTCTTTTGCTCTCTCCCCTTGGGAAGAGGGCAGGACGAGTCACAGAGGCTTGGTGAGGGCACTGAGCAGGACGATTATCTGCCAAAAGGACGTTCTAATTTAGAGGCATGGAGTAATCTGCTTCAATCATGAGGAGCTGGACAACTTGGATACCTGCTTTTCCTTCTTCTCACCTTACATAACCTTTGACTTCAAACTGGAATTGGAGGAGGAGGAGGAGGAGGAGGAGGAGGAGGAGGAGGAAGGATGGATGAAGAATATATGGGGGAGGCAGTGGAGTGTCACACCAATGCCCGTGTGCATCAATTGTCATTTTAAGAGAGGACATCTTGACAGAGAACCTAGTCCTCAACATTCAAAGAAATTTGAGTTGTTTATGTGAAGAATATAATGTCAAGGATAAGATAGATAGGTAGGTAGGTAGGTAGGTAGGTAGGTAGGTAGGTAGATAGATAGGTAGGTAGGTAGGTAGGTAGGTAGGTAGGTAGATAGACAGACAGACAGATAGACAGACACAAAGAAGAGATGATAGGTAGATGATAGATAGATTGATAAATAGATAAATAAAAGAGATGACAGATAGATGACAGATGATAGACAGACAGACAGACAGATAGACCATAGATGGATACTATATAGATAGACGATAGATAGATAGATAGATAGATAGATAGATAGAAGAGATGATAGATTGATAAATAGATAGAAAGATGACAGATAGATGATAGATACAGTAAATAGATAAATAGACAGACAGACAGACGATAGATGGATACTAGATGGATAGATGATAGATAGATGATAGATAGATGATAGATAGATAAATAGATAGATAGATAGACAGACAGACAGACAGACAGACGATAGATAGATAGATACTATATAGATAGATGATAGATAGATAGATGATAGATAGATAGATAGATAGATAGATAGATAGATAGATAGATAGATAGATAGATAGATAGAAGAGATGATAGATGATAGATAGATGATTGATAGATAGATAATTATAGATAGATGGATGGATGGATGGATGGATGGATGGATGGACGGACAGACAGAGATGAAAGAGAGAGAGAAAGAGAGTGATAAGGGCAATAAGAGAGATAGATAAGAGGATGTTGATCTTGGAAAGGAAAACCTTTCTTCCTGAAATCCTTCTATTAAAGATAAAGATTGCAGAAATCATCTTAAACATTAGATAAATATCTACTTTCAAGCTGGTTTTCCCCATCCGGGTACCTCCAGTTGCTTTGGAAGAGGGCTAAACGGTAGGAGAAATCGTCTCCCTTGATAAACTCCCATTGGCTGGACTTGTACGTCACTCTTGGACACAGACAAGCCTGATTCCCTTTCCCTGCACAACAAACCAGCCAAAGTCTTTTTTTCTTGAAGGGTAGAAGCAGATGTTCCCTGAAATCCACCACCCCCCACCTCTGGAATTTTGTCTCCTCCTTTGGAGTCCCCGTTTCACAAAAAAACGTTAAGAGAGCCGGAGACCAGAATCTCCTTTTTAACTCCCCCTTTTTTTTAACCATCTCTTGGTGATTTTGAGCTTCAGAGCAGCCAAGCTGATTTTGCCAGCCCCACCAAGCCACAAACCATAGCTAATAAATCACAATGGTTGACCTTAGACAACATGCGAAGCCAAAGCAAGCAAACCACATCACATGGAACAATCCGGTCCCCACAGCACACAACGACATAATGCGGTTCGCTTGGCTTTTTGAGTCGTTGGCGCGACGTTTGTTCGGGGTTTGAATTCTTAGGATCCTTTTTATCCTCCTGAATTATATTCACGATGGCTTTTAACGTCAGCAACTCCCTTTCACCCCAGACTCTGCCTACATGGAGGGCACCAAAGGAGCTGCATAATGAAATAGAAATAAACCCTGAGTCATACAGCCTTAAAGGTAAGGGCTCCCCTCACACATATGTGCTAGTTGTTCCTGACTCTAGAGGGCGGTGCTCATCTCCGTTTCTAAGCCGAAGAGCCAGACCTTTCCATGGTCATCATGTGGCCGGCGTGACTCAATGCTGAAGGCGCATGGAACGCTGTTACCTTCCCATCAAAGGTGGTTCCTATTTTTCCACTTGCGTTTTTTTTATGTGCTTTCGAACTGCCAGGTTGCCAGAAGCTGGGACAAGGAATGGGAGCTCACTCCGTTATGTGGTGCTAGGGATTCGAACTGCCGAACCGCTGACCTTCTGATCGACAAGCTCAGCCTCTTAGGCCCTGAGCCACTGCGTCCCTCATACAGCCTTACT
>NW_028261394.1:47027573-47032573 GCF_051295495.1 Thamnophis sirtalis
AACAATTTGGCGTAAGAAGGACAGGATGGTGAGAAGGTGCTCATCCCACCCACCCCAGGTCCTCTTTTTCTATAGTGTCATTTTCATCTACCTCCTTTCATCTTGAAAGAGCCGAGGTGGCGCAGTGGTTAAATGCAGCACTGCAGGCTACTTCAGCTGACTGCAGTTCGGCTGTTCAAATCTCACCGGCTCAAGGTTGACTCAGCCTTCCATCCTTCCGAGGTGGGTAAAATGAAGACCCAGATTGTTCTTGGGAGCGATATGCTGACTCTGTAAACTGCTTAGAGAGGGCTGAAAGCCCTATGAAGCGGTATATAAGTCTAACTGCTATTGCTATTGCTATCTAGGGTCGTGATGGTGAACTTATGGTATATGTGTCACAGATGGCAGGCAGGAGTCTCTCTGTGGGCACGAGAGCCATCACCCTAGTTCAGCTCCACCACACATATGTGCACACCTCCCGCTGGCCAGCTGGTTGTCAGGTCTCTGCCACACATGCGGGGGGGGGAGGACATGCAGGGGGCCCTATGTGTGCAGGCATGGGGGGCACACACAGGGGCAGGGAATGTGTGAGGGGCCATGCGTGCATTGCATTTTAGGGGGTTTGGGCACGCACATGCACACATTTTGGGCACTTACTCCGGAAAAGGTTAGTCATCACTGATCTAGGGGAATGAACAGGGAAAGATGCTCACCCCACATGTCCATGAAGGCTCAGCCATCCAAGCCAAAGGGATCCAAAGCTGACCTATTGACAATGTCAATTTCAGGGTTCCAAATAGCATCCAAAATTAAATCAGAGTCCAAGGCAAAGGATTCCTCAAAGTTCCAACTTATTAAGAAAGCCACTTTGGCACATCTGGGAAAACCCGAATCTCAAAGCTTCTTGGTTTCCCCCACCCAGTTGAAAGTTCAAGATCTTGCCCCCACCCCCACAAGCCCATCCCATGGTCCAATCGTCCACTGCCATGCTGGAAGTTCCACCCATCCAGTTCCAGTCAGTTGCAGAGGTGCAAAGACAAAGGATGACCTTGGCTTTCTAGAAAGAATGTTGTTATGGCTACATAGCATCTCACTCCTACAATCCTCTCTCCCATTTTCCCACAATAGAAAATGCATAGTAGAATAATAGAAAGTGCGGTAGGCCAAAGACCCCAAAGAAAAGATGGCTGCAGGCCTGCCAGACACACTGGCAAGCCATTTTGGGGGAGAACCCCTGAAGTCGGTGTGGCAAGAGTTGGTACTTCCCAATGCCTCTCTTCCTCTCTGCCTAATTCATTTTTTTTTACTCTTGCTGATGAAGTTGCTTGGATGAGCAACGAAATGTCTCAGGTGAACAAAGTTTGATCCAGGTGCCGTGATTCAACCTTTAGACATGTTCCCCCTTGAAACTCCGCGAGCGAAAAAGCAATTGGAGAGGAACTGAAGCCGAACGAACAGGAGGGAAAGGATTTGCTCACACGCACACGCACACGCACACACACACACACCCATTCATGTACACCCTTTGCCAATTTCTCTCCAGAAAAACCTGAAGTGGAGGTGGCCTCGTTGTTTTGACTGGTATCCATTGTTGTCTATCGCTTGTAATCCCAGCAACCTACTACTTGGCTTGTCTTTAATCCCCCAAATCGTACAATTCTGTTCCTATTCCATCCTATTTTACGGTACAAGGACACCTCCCAAAATGTTATCAAGTTGTAATGAATCATTCCCTTCCTTGTGTGTTTTTTTTTTAAATTGCAGAAGATGGAGAAGCATCGAAGGACCTAAATCTAAATAAGTAAGCAAGAAGTTTGAGATCTTTTTATTTATTTTTTGGTGTCTGTGTGTGTGTGTTAATCCCAGAATCTTCCATGGATTTTTATTTCTTCTGCGTTTGAAAGAAAAAGACAAGGCAGATGTCAGAATGAGCTTAGGAAAAAGGCAAAAATCCTGTGTTGCTGCAATGTCCACAAGAAAAAAAAAATTGGTTGCAGAATTATAGCTGTCACCTTGTACCAATTATTTGGACGTATCTCTTAACAATTTCTGGACCATTGTATTTACTCCCATACTTATCGGCTTTTCACCCACGTAAACCAGGGAGTGACCCGAACAATTTGAGAGCATGTATGTTATTATCCACTTTTAATGTCAGTTTCTTTTTAAATGTATTTTAATGTCAGTGCTTTTTAAATATCTCGTAAAAAGTAATGTCTATTGCTGGTTTTTGATCGTAATAAAGATAGATATTACTGCGAGGTTAGGAAATAATAAAATGCATGCGTTATTAAAAAAAAAAAAATTTAAACCCACCGGAGGAAAACACCTGAACCCTGCCAACTTCCATCATCTAGCCAGTGTAGACTGGCAACTACCCGGAGGAGAGCCTTCTTGGTGGCTGCTCCGACCCTCTGGAACGAACTCCCCGTGGAGATTCGGACCCTCACCACCCTCCAGTCCTTCCGCGCCGCCCTAAAGATCTGGCTGTCCCGGCTGGCCTGGGGTTAAGACTCTAACCCCACTCGAAATTGTGTGGCTGTTGTGTTTTTTAATATGTTGTATTGTCTGTATGTTGGAAATTGTTTGTCCTTCCCCCCCTTTTTTTTTTGAACTGTGAGCCGCCCTGAATCCCCCCAGGGAAAAGGGCGGCATACAAATAAAGGGAAAATGAAAATGAAAAATGAAACTTGGTTTTTCAAAGCATTGCAAAATCCCTGCTTTTGTTAGCCTGCAGAACTGGCCTGCGACCCATTCTCCTTTGGCCTCTGACTTCAAGGCGGTGGAGATTCCGTGTGAATAATGATGTGGGAAGGTCAAGGGAAGGGTAGCGAATGAAAGGTGGGACATAAAAGCCAACGAGGGATGACCTCACTCCTTGGAGCGCTCTAGAAATGAGGGGTTTGGCGGGGGCCCGAAGATGAGGAAGAACCCGCCTAGAACAAAGGTTGCCTCAGACTTGGCTTTCTTCTGAAAAGAATCGGGTGGCTGGTGATTTGGAAACCCCGGAGCCAAATGTGAAGCTGTGAGTCAAAAAAAAAAAGACAACTGGAAGGGAGGAAAGAGGAGAGGAATCCCATGTAACCTGGAAGTCCACAGAAGGCAGAACTTCAGGGTTATGTCCTGGAACAGGAATCGGCATCCTCAAACACCCCAAGAGCCACTTGGACCCGTTTCCCACAGAAGAGAAAACACCAGGAGCCATAAAACCCTTCCCGTCTTTGACTATTTCCTGAGCGACCCCAAAACTAGAGAATGTAGTTGAATTAAACGTTCTTTTTCCTTCTGAAACTTTCCTTGGATTTATCCATAGTCGAAAAGCTCAATCGATCGCATGTCGGCAGGTGTCACGCCTTGGAAGTTGTGGTGCATATTTTGAGTGACAGGGAGCCGCAGTAGAGGGATGAAAGAGCCACATGCTTCTCCAGAGCCACCGGTTGCTGCCCCCTGTCCTTGAAGAATCCTCTTCCTTATCCAGTGGCACTGAATGAGGAGTACAAGCTTTTCTGTATTTCTTCATGATTTCCATATTCATTGATAGATGAAGCAGAGGTCTGGTCCCCAAAGGTGCTTTTTCAAAAGGCAAATGGACTTGGTGTTTCCTTGAAGACATTTCTTTACTTTACTTACTTTACTTTACTTTACTTTACTTTACTTTACTTTACTTTACTTTACTTTACTTTACTTTACTTTACTTTACTTTACTTTACTTTACTTTACTTTACTTTACTTTACTTACTTTACTTTACTTTTACTTTTACTTTACTTTACTTTACTTTACTTTACTTTACTTTACTTTACTTTACTTACTTTACTTTTACTTTACTTTACTTTACTTACTTTACTTTACTTTACTTTACTTTACTTTACTTTACTTTACTTTACTTTACTTACTTTACTTTTACTTTACTTTACTTTACTTACTTTACTTTACTTTACTTTACTTTACTTTACTTTACTTTACTTTACTTTACTTTACTTTACTTTACTTTACTTACTTTACTTTACTTTACTTTACTTTTACTTTTACTTTACTTTACTTTACTTACTTTACTTTACTTTACTTTACTTTACTTTACTTTACTACTTTACTTTACTTTACTTTACTTTACTACTTTACTTTACTTTACTTTACTTTACTACTTTACTTTACTTTACTTTACTTTACTACTTTACTTTACTTTACTTTACTTTACTTTACTTTTTACTTTACTTTACTTTACTTTACTTTTTACTTTACTTTACTTTAATGGTATTTGTATGCCGCCCACTCCCTAGGGACTCTGGGCGGCTCACAGCAAATAAAAACAGCAGATAAAAAACATTTAAATATTTAAAATTACAAAATTAAAATCAACACATCATCCATTTCATCAAATGGGACTGGAATACTCAACAGCTCCAGGCCTGCCGGAACAGCCAGGTCTTAATCGCTTTACAGAAGGCCGGGAGGGTGGTGAGGGTCTGGATCTCAGCAGGAAGCCCGTTCCACAAGGCCGGTGCAGCTACAGAGAAGGCCCTCCCTCGGGGAGCTGCCAACCGGCATTGTCCAGTCGACGGAACCCGGAGGAGGCCCAACCTGTGCGATCTTATTGGTCGTTGGGAGGTAGATGGCAGGAGGCGGTCTCTCAGGTAGCCAGGTCCGATACCATGTAGGGCTTTAAAAGTAACGACTAGCACCTTGAAGCGAGTCCGGAGACCGATAGGAAGCCAGTGCAGCTCGCGGAGGATAGGTGTAACATAGGTGTACCATTATCGCTCGCGCGGCTGCATTCTGGACCAACTGCAGTCTTCAGACACTCTTCAGGAGTAGCCCCATCCAAGAAACTTCTTCAGTTCTGACTAAATGGTGGAGGATAGAAGGATTTATATTCCTTGCGGTCATCAAGGGGTATAAACCAGTATAAAGCCTTCCATCCTCCAACTCATCAGTCAGAACTGAAGGAGCTTCTTGGATGAGAAGCGAAATGCCTCCAAGGAAAACCAGTTGCCTTTTGAGAAAGTACCCTTGGGTCAAC
>NW_028261394.1:47037573-47052573 GCF_051295495.1 Thamnophis sirtalis
AGAAGAGGAATGCTGAATGTCGCGCCGTACCTAAAGGGATCTGAAATTAAACCGTCTTACTTCAATTGTAAAAGCAAACAATAACGAGACCGGCCAGACTTCAATCGTCTTGAGTATCCCCCTGCCTTCCTTTTAGTCTGGAAAGACGCGGAGAGTGGAAACTCAACCAACAACGCAACCTCTGGGCCGGGTTCAAGAATGGCGTCTCTGAATCACGCTGGGATCCGTTCTACCGTGGTTAGGCTGAGCTTCCCACACGTTGCGCAAAGCTCTGGTTGGTTTAACCATAGTTGCCTGGTTCTGCACAGCACAGTGAACAATAAAACAATAAAGCATGAGCCACGGTGGCCCAGTGGTTAGAGGGCGGTACTGCAGGCTACTTCTGCCAACTGCCGGCTGCCTGCAATTTGGCAGTTCGAATCTCATCAGGCTCAAAATTGACTCAGCCTTCTGTCCTTCCAAGGGGGGTCAAATGAGGACTCAGATTGTTGGGGGGCAAGAGGCCGACTCTGTAAACCACTTAGAGAGGACTGGAAAGCACTGTGAAGTGGTATATAAGTCTAGATGTACTCCATCTTAACAGTAGAGTGATAAGATAGAGGAAAGGGACCACAACTTGGTTACCATTACAACACCTTCACTATAGAAGGATATTTAGATTATTGTAAAAGACCATTAAAAACCATTGTAGTGGGGCAGGGATGAAAGACTTAATATCACATATGGTGGACCTGCCCGGAAACACAAAAATATTGGACAGAAATTTGGAAATGGTTGCAAGAAATTACAGGAGAACAGATAATATACAAACCCGAAATCTTTCCACTGGGAATAATCAAAGGGAAATATACAAAGAAACTTAAGTACATCTGCTAACTACAGCTAGAATAGCATTTTCCCAATGCTGGAAACAAAATAATACCCCCTCGGATGAATTAGTGATAAAAAAAAGTTTGGATTGTGCAGAGATGGACAAATTAACACTGAAATTAAAAGATGAAGAAGAGTCGGAATATTATGAAATTTGGAACAATTGGTACAAATGGCTGCAGAACAGGAATAAAATTAATTAACCCAAAAAACTATATATAAATATATATAGAACTGTGTATAAAGGCGTGTAAATATAGAAGAGAAATATTATATACATGTATAGGTATGATGACATAACAATGTTGATGTAATGACTGTAAGGTGATGTAGAAGGGAAAAAATAATGTAGCGGGGCAGTGGTTAGGATGCTGTATTGCAGGCTGACTCTGCTCACTGCCAGGAGTTCGATCCTGGTCAGATCAAGGTTGACTCAGCCATCCCTCCATCCGAGGTCAGTAAAATAAGGACCCAGATTGTTGGGGGCAAGAGGCTGACTCTGTAAACCGCTTAGAGAGGGCTGAAAGCAGAGCCGAGGTGGTGCAGTGGTTAGAATGCAGCATTGCAGGCTACTTCAGCTGACTGTTAGCTGCAGTTTGGCTGTTCAAATCTCACCGGCTCAAGGTTGACTCAGCCTTCCATCCTTCCGAGGTGGGTAAAATGAGGACCCGGATTGTTGTTGGGGGCGATATGCTGACTCTGTAAACCGCTTAGAGAGGGCTGAAAGCCCTATGAAGCGGTATATAAGTCTAACTGCTATTGCTATTGCTATATAAGTCTAAGGGCTATTGCTGTTGCTATTTGACAAGCCAAAAAGCTTCGCTTCACCCCAAGATGCCAGACCAATTCTAAGCAAGCCACGGGACCCAATGTGTGTTCCCTTTTGTTAATCCATCTTTATATCATT
The DNA here is from genome assembly GCF_051295495.1 of Thamnophis sirtalis. NCBI lineage: Eukaryota > Metazoa > Chordata > Lepidosauria > Squamata > Natricidae > Thamnophis > Thamnophis sirtalis. The sequence goes on from NW_028261394.1 coordinate 47,039,351, forward strand.
TCCAGTCTATTTGGAAGCTTCGGGATTGGACGAACCATCCAAGATTTATTGTTTTAAGTCATTCCTTAATCTTTTTTTTAAATAAAAGATCAAAGAATGCTGCATATTTAAACTTCAGTTACTCTTTTCTTAACCTGCCAGTTTTGAGAACAAATCTATTTTCCCCCCATTAATGAAAGGAAGCAAAGTTATTCCCTGCTCGTTTTATACAAATCTATTGTGGCATGTCCTGGAATCCAGCTTGTATTTTGGAAAGGCAGATCCTGTTCTAGTGACTTCCTTCTGCTGATGGGCAAAAACCTGGGGATCTTTCAGTTGTGGTATGCAAAGCCAAACACAAACCAGTATTTTCCACCATGGTTATAATTTTGGCCTGTAATTTTATCACTCAAATCTAAATCCACTTCAGAAACCCCATAAACTAATTGTCACTGTATAAACTTAAACTTTGCGAGCGGTTTTGAAGAGTGATTTAATAAAAGGAAAATAAAAAACAAATGTGAGCTGCTTTGGGTTTTTTTTTTGGCAGAACAGAAAATAGCCAAATATTCCTTACAATGCTGTTCTCTGTTTGATTGCAGATATCCAGCATTTAAAACTCTGTAAAATCCAGCAGGATTCACTTATGTTTGGACACAGAGTTCGCTTATTCAACATTAAGCCACCATATGTTGATTACTTCTTTCTTTCTTTCTTTCTTTCTTTCTTTCTTTCCTTTCTTCCTTCCTTCCTTCCTTCCTTTCCTTTCTTTCTTCCTTCCTTCTTGTCTGTATCTCTCTTTCCTTCCTTCCTTATCTTTCTTTTTCTTTCTCTCCCCCCTCCCTTTGTTCCTTCATTTCTTCCTCTCTTTCTTCCTCTCTTTCTACTTCCTTTCTTCCCTCTCTCCTTTCTCAACTTCTTTCCTCCCTCCCTCCCTTGTTTCTGGAACTGTCTTCCTTCCTTCCTTCCTTTCCTGTTCCTCTCTAGTTCCCTTTCTCCCTTTCTCCATTCTCAGCTTCCTCCCTCCCTCCTTTCTTTCTGGAAATTCCTCCCTCCCTTCTTTCTGGAATTTCCTCCCTCCCTTCTTTCTGGAATTTCCTCCCTCCCTTCTTTCTGGAACTAACTTCCTTCCATTTCTTTCCTTCCCTTCCCCTTCCTTCCTTCCTCCTTTCTACTTCCCTTCCTCCCTCTCTCCTTTCTCAGCTTCCTCCCCCCCTTTTTTCTGGAACTTCCTTCCTTCCTTCCTTCTCTTCCTTCTCACAGCAATGTGTCAGTTCACATTTACATGTCACAGAGATACCAATTTCTTAATGCCGGGCGAATATTTATCGCTGCATATTAACACCAGAGATTGTTGTTTTGGTTACTCAGCTCTGTTTTCCGTTCGCAAAGCTTCCACCCTTCAAAGCCCATTCGAAGTTTACGTTAGACAATAATCTGAACAACTACCAGTTAGCCTGCTTCGCTTCATTCATATTAAGAAACAATATACAGAGGATATAGAGCGATTAGTTCTGTTTACGCTGGAGAAAAAGGGGCTTGAATAGGCGGTAAAAGGCCCAGCGCGGCAGAAAGCATCAGCCAGCTTCTGGTAATTCACTTATGAATGAAAATTGTTTTTATTATTTTTCTTTCTTTCTTTTTTTTCTTTTTTGCAAAACTTCTAAGCTCCAGCAAATCTAGGCATGTCAAACAATTGCAGTTTCTTACTAACAGTCTGTTCAGCGGTAAATAACAAGAACAAAAAACATGGACTTTTTTCCAATGGTTTTTTTTTTTAGATCTACTCATAAAAATTCACAGGGGATATAAAGGGAAGCAGGTTCGAGCTCTCCCTAATGATGAATATTGGATGGGGACCACGAACTAATCAACAACAGAGGAGATGGAACCAAAAATCCTTCTCTGAGCCGAGTTTTCTTCTTTAAACTCCCGACATGGAAGAAGATCTGATGGTCTCCTGCAGACTTCCATCCAGGGGGCAAACAGCAATGAGGTTGGGGTTTTAATCAATGCTAAAGTCCCCTGTCCAGAGTCAGGTGCCTCAGAGCGACAGTAGGCGGAGTTGAATGTAAGAGGTGGAGCCATATATTCATTTCCTTCACTAACCCACAGCTGCCAGAAGATTGAAGGATGGATAGGACCACCACAGGACCACCCATAATATAATAGCTTTTGCCTCTTGCTGATTCTCAAAAATCTCCCATTGGAAGCTAATTGGAAGCACAAAAATAGGGATTTGGCACATATATGCCATTTCAAAAGCTTCAGTCGAAAAGTACTTAAAAATATGATTTTTTTTAAAAAAAAGGAACCATGTATGAAAAAGCTTCTTTAGTTCATCATTCAATGGTCAAAAGGACAAACAGACATGCACAAATTTTTGCATTTATTCAATCTCCAGTCTTCTTCGAGCTGTCAAAAACTGGAAACGATCAAGAACCAGCAACATTTCAAGACTTTTGACTCCTTACAGTTCCTCCATGCCAGGTTCCTGCTTCATTTCAGTTGGGTTGGGCAGAAGATAACAGAAGGGACCTTGGAGGTCTTCTAGTCCATCCCCCCCCTGCTCAAGCAGAAGACCTGATTCCATCTCAGACAAATATCTGTCCCATCTCGGAAGGAGAGAAGGGAAAGGAGAGGAGGAAGGAAGGAAGGAGAGAAGAAAGAGAAGAAAGGGGGGTAGGAAGGATGGAGGGAAGGAGGGAAGCAAGGAGGGAAGGAAGGAGAGAAGGAGAGAAGAAAGGAGGGAAGGAAGGAGAGAAGGAGAGAAGAAAGGAGGGAAGGAAGGAGGGAAGGAAGGAGGGAAGGAAGGAGGGAATGTAGGAGAGAAGGAAGGGGGGAAGGAAGGAGGAAAGGAAGGGGGAAAGGAAGGAGAGAAGGAGAAAAGGAAGGAGGGAAGGAAGGAAGGAGGGAAGGAAGGAGAGAAGGAGAGAAGGAGGGAAGGGCAAGGAGGGAGGGAAGGAAGGAGGGAAGGAAGGGGAGTAGGAGAGAAACGAGGGAAGGAAAGAGGGAGGGAGGGAAGAAGAAGTAGGACCGTTGTAAGATAAGATGGATCTATGGGATGTTAAAAAAGCAATCTTCAAGTATATTGTCAACTGTAGGGAAAAATTGTTATAAATACATATTATTAATAACAGTTATGAGATCATATAATTGTGAATGTATATATGAAATTGATAAAATAAAAAAATAAATATATTGTAAAATATATATATATATCTGTCCCATCTCTGTTTGGAAAGCTCCAGTCACGGAGCCCCTACAAGGGCTGGAGACAAGTCCTTCCACTGATTAATTGTTTTAATTGTCAACAACTTTCTGCTTAGTCCTAGGCTGGCTCTCTCCTTGATTAGTTCCCACCCGTTGCTTCTTGTCCTGCCCTCTGGTGCTTTGGAAAATAGCTTGACTCCCTCTTCTTTGTGGAAACCCCTGAGATATTGAAACACTGGTATCATATCAAGATATTCCTACTGGATTGTATCCCCCCCCCCCCCCGTTGCTCTGCTTCTCCAAGGTGGTGCTCTTAAACCAGCAGCTGAGAACCATCGGCTTGGTGCCTCCTTGTAGCAAGGAAGCACATTCCAGGTGGTCTCTGTCAGACCCCCCTGATTTATGCCCCTTCCCTCTCTCTTGCACTGCTTTTATTTAGTTAGCGAGAGTTTAGCAGTCCAAAGGTCACGGACCCCTCCAGTCACCAGTGTTTTTGCTGCTGAAAAGGAACAATGTCTTTATAAGGAGAAAGAGGAAACTTGAGGGAGAGCTGGGAGAAGTTGAAGGCACGTAGAGGCAGGCCACTAATGCTTGTCTCCACAAAGTGGGGGTTTGGGGGTTCAGAAAACCGTTGGCCCTCTGCCCACCCTTATCTCTTGGGAACCGTAAGCTGTTGTCTTCTGTGGTTGTGTCTGTTTTTATGGCCATCCTTCAGTCCGTCCCAAGAGCCACTTCAACCGGGCATTGTCTATCTCAAGGAGCTTTCTGACATCTTCTGCCTTGATCTTCAGATCTCATGATGTATGTGTTAACTAATAGAATGGAAAATAAAACGAGGAAGAGGGAAGCTGAGATGGTTACGTAAATACAGAACTGGGTTTGCTTGAATGCCACCCCAGATTGAAGAGGAAAATATGTAATCACAACAATGGAAAGAGGGAAGGAAGAGAGGAAGGAAAGGCAGGAAGAGGAGAGGAAGAAAGGGGGAAGGATAGAGGGACATGGAGGGGAAGTAAGAGTAGGAGAGAAGGCAGGAAGGGGAAATAGAGGGGACCAGCGGGAGAAAGGAAGGGGAAGAAGAAAAAGGGAAAGGAGAGGAGGAAAGAAGAAAGGAAAGAAGAAGGGAGGGAAGGAGAAAAGGAGAGGGAAGGAAAAGTAGGATTGTAGTAAAACAAGATGGATGAATGGGATGGCAAGTAAAGTAATCCCGATTACATATTTAAATCTTTAGATGGAGAAATGAATTGTTATAAAAGTTAAACGATATGCACACAATATTAATAATAACTACGAGAATGTATATTTGTGAATATATGTATGAAGAATAAAAAATAAACTTTTTTCACAAAAAAAGAAGAAGAAATGAATTGTTATCAGTGTCTGGGATGCAGGCAAATTGGCCGTTTGTGCAAGATAACAGGTATATATGGAAAACAACGGGGCCTTCTAAAACGGACAAGATCAACAAAAAAGAAATAAAATCCAAAAAGAGAGAGTTTATGTTGGAAGCCTACAACTTACATCTGACTTGCATCTGTAGGAAAGCTAATAATATTCTCTGCCAATGCTCAGAAGAGAGGAAGAAAGAAGACATTCGAAGCAATTTGACTCAAATATCCTTGTGTTATTTAGGTTAAGTTAATCTCTTTCCATCTGATTTCCTCTCCCGAACCTTTATTTCATTCTGTTCCATATTATACTTTGTTTTTCTTCACTTGAAACATTGGATATTGTGTTCAGGTAATACTTCAAATGGTTCTGCAATTAGTTTGGCTAACATTTGACAAATGTTATACCACAAAATAAGCCCCCCACACCCCCGAATCCTTACCTTTGGGCTTCCATCTCTTCTTGCAGAGACCACTGGCGTCCGGCGATGATGCCGTTGGTGTTTTTCTTTCCTTGTAGGATTAAATTAGAGGCTCCCCCAAGGTGGCTGTGAAGCCAAAGCTTTCTTTGGGTGACCTCAATAGAATTATTTGTGGCTCAAATGACAGGCCAATGGGGCAATTACGTCTATTTAGCAAGAAGAGGGGAAAGGTCAAATCGTCCAGCAAAACCAGCTCTGATGCCTACCTGGCTCACCAAGATTTTCAGATTTGCAAAAAAAAGAAAAAGAAAGAAAAGGAAAAGGAAAAAAAAATATAGAACTTGGGATCAGAGAATTGTCCCATTTTTTTTTCCAAGAGGCAACTGGACCTTCTCGTTTTCCTTGGAAGACATTTCTCTTCTCATTCAAGAAGCTTCTTCAGCTCTTTTTACTAGGTATATGTACTGACTTTACAGTGGTAGAGACTAACTTGATTCTGCACCTAATAACTGCAGCAAGACTGTTGGTGGCGCAATACTGGAAGAAGGAAGACTTGCCTACAACTCAAGAATGGACATTGAAAGTCACAAACTTAGCCGAGATGGCTAAAATATCGGCATATCTTAAAGATCACTCAAATGAGAGATATAAACGAGACTGGGAAAAAATGGATTGACTATATACAAAATAAATACGGGACCAAGAAATTCCAGTTAGCCTATGCTTAAGATCAGAAATGATTTAAATTGTTAAAAGTTAGCTCAGTAAGAAGAAGCTAAGGTCAATGTAGAGATGTCATTAATTTCTTTATTTCTTTTTTCTCAATAGATTTTAGACTGTGTTAGTTAAAAATCCATACCGTGTACGGGTTCTGGGAAGTCGGGGGGGGGGAGGAGGAGGGGGTTGGGGGGGGGAGGGAGGGAGGGGCATACAAAAAAATTGTACTTCAATGTTTTAATGATTGACATGCTTTCCAAAGGCGAGGTATATCATAAGATGGGCGTTACATACATCTTTTAACTGTTTTGAAATATTATATTGACATACGCTTATTGCAAAAAGAAAAAAAGGCCCTTTTTAGGATGGCTGTCCTGGATATTCCAACGACATGGGTTTAGGAAAAGGAAATTAGAATTGTTTTGCCAATGTTCCCAAATTCAGGAAAGTTGGAACAGGAGTCATAACACCGAAGGTGAAGGAAAAGCACCGCCAATAACAATTGGTTCCACCACAAAACCGCGCTCGATGAAACTGCGTAGCTGACGTCATCAACAGGGCGACAACAGTGTGGAGACAGAAGCACGCTGTAAACGCTAAACCTAAAATTAACCCCTAAACCTAACCCTCCTAAACCTAATCCTAAACCTAACCCTTAACCTAACCCTAAACCTAACCCTAACCCTAAGCCTTAACCTAACCCTAACCCTAACCCTAACCCTTAACCTAACCCTAAACCTAACCCTAAACTAACCCTAAACCTAACCCTTACCTTAAGTTGAATCGGCTTGCTTTCAAAGCGCTATTTAAAGCACCCTTCTTTCTCCGCGCTGGCTGTTGTCGCCCTGTTGATGACGTCAGCGATGCGGTTTAATCGGGCGCGGCTTAGTCGAGCACGGTTTTGACGGGTCACGATAACATCTGGGAGATGGTTTTACAATAACCTGACAGAGCCTGATCAAAAGATCTCCTCTAGGGCAACTAAAGAGGTCTCTATTACCTTCCAACAGTTGGACACGATCCAAAACTTTGCTGTGAGTTCTATCCAGAGCCGTTTTGCATGCGTCTCCTGGCCGCGCTAAACTGCACGGATGGGTTTGGATCAGACAACGGAGATTAAGAGATAAATCTATTACACAGAGTTCCGCCTTTTCTCAGCCTTCGGTAACTGAAACCAATTAATAGCGGCTCTCGGCCTCAATGCTCCGCTAAGATTCACGTCAGTTTTCTTCATCGTCTAAGCTGGAATCTCCATCAGCAATCTGTTCAATGGAATCTGCCAGCAAAAGAGCCACCAGAGCTTAATCAGATTGATATCCCCAGATTCAGCGAGTGGAGGTATTATATATATATATAAAAAAGAAAGAAAAGAAATTTAGGAGTGTTTTCAGAGCAAAGATTCAAACCCCAGATCAGGGGGAACGGCGATAAGGAGAAGGACGATAGAGAGACCAATACCAGATGCTGGGAAGTTGCTCTTAAATCAAATTTAAAGAGATGGCCTGATGTCTGGGGTGGTAGCTTTGCTCTGTGAAATATTTATATATTAGATTTTTACAACCCCTGGTTGTAAACTGCTTCCATCATCTGTCAATCGGCTCGTCACAAGAGTCCATCACGACAGAAACCCAATATTTTTAAAAATTTGTGCTGATAAATAAATAAAGGGAGACTAGTAAGCTATTTAGCTCTCATCAGCTAGCCATACCCTTACTGGGATAGATAGATAGATAGATAGATAGATAGATAGATAGATAGATAGATAGATAGATAGATAGATAGATAGATAGATAGATATAGATAGATATAGATAGATATAGATAGATATAGATATAGATATAGATATAGATATAGATATAGATATAGATATAGATATAGATATAGATATAGATATAGATATAGATATAGATATAGATATAGATATAGATATAGATATAGATATAGATATAGATAGATATATAGATATATAGATATATAGATATATAGATATATAGATATATAGATATATAGATATATAGATATATAGATATATAGATATATAGATATATAGATATATAGATATATAGATATATAGATATATAGATATAAAATAGCTGATAAGGAGGAGACCTGTGGCTTGATGGCTAAGACGTTTGCCTAAGATGCAATACAGCACAGGTTCGAATCCCAGTAAGGGTATGGCTAGCTGATGAGAGCTAAATAGCTTGAAATAGATCTATACTAGTCTCCCTTTATTTATTTATCAGCACAAATAAATATATATATATATATATATATATATATATATATATATATATATATATATATATATATATATATATATATATATATATATACATATATATATATATATATACATACATACATACATACATACATACATACATACATACATACATACATATATATATATATATATAATTTTCTTCATCCTCCTTTCTTTGCCCTGTGAAATATATATATATATATATAATTTTCTTCATCCTCCTTTCCCCTGTGCAGAAACTTGATGAAGGTGGGGAAATCCGTTCTGGATGAAACAGCGATCAATACATTATGTGACAGCTTGAATCGGGATCTTTCAAAGAAGTTTGCAATGTTCTTCATCTAGCATATTTGAAGTACAGTCACCTAAGATTTAAAACAACAACAACAACTGGAAAATATAAGAGCTGTGGTGGCGCTGTGGAGGAGGAGAGAAGGACTAGGAGAAGGAGAAAGGAGGAGCGGAGAGGAGAAGAAGAGAAGGACTAGGAGAAGGAGACGGGAGGAGACAGGAGGGAAGGAAATAGGAGAAGAGAGGTGGAGAGAAGGAGAGGAGAGGAGAAGGGAGGAGAAGAGAAGAGAAGGACTAGGAGAAGGAGAAAGGAGGAGTGGAGAGGAGTGGAGAGGAGAAGAAGAGAAGGACTAGGAGAAGGAGACGGGAGGAGACAGGAGGGAAGGAAATAGGAGAAGAGAGGTGGAGAGAAGGAGAGGAGAGGAGAAGGGAGGAGAAGAGAAGAGAAGAGAAGGACTAGGAGAAGGAGAAAGATAAGGAGAAGGGAGGAGACAGGAGGGAAGGAAATAGGAGAGGAGAGGCAAAAAGGAGGAGGGAAGAGGAGAAGAGAAGAGAAGGGAAGGACTAGGAGAAGGAGAAAGAGAAGGAGAAGACAGGAGGGAAGGAAAGAGGAGAGGAGAAGTGAAGAGAAGGGGAGGAGAGGAGGAGAGGAGAAGAGAAGAGAAGAGGGGAGGCAACAGTAATTCTTTCGCCCTTAGCAGCCTTCTCTTGCTTAGATGCAAAACTTGTGACTTCAAACTCTTGGATGGCTTGGTGTGGAGACCACAGATCTAAATTTAAATCTTCTTTCACTTGAGTTTCTTTTCTCCCTTTTTTAAAATAGGGATGGGAACCCTTTCCACTTCGTATTGTTTCAGCAAACGCGGAGAATTTCGCCTCAGGAAAAAGTATCAGGGAAAAAGCCAATTGTGCCGTTTCCTTTCAAATTGCAAACGGAGCCAAACTCCCAGCCGGTGTCCAGCAACCTGGTTGCATAAAGGAGGAAGCTGACGGAGCCGCTGCTTGGATCCTGTGCTTAATTCAGTCCAAATGCTCAGCGTTCCAGATTCCCGAACTTAAGGAAACACGAACGGGAGAGAGAGAGAGAGAGAGAGAGCAGGCTGGGAGAAAAACAAGGGAAACATTCAAACGTCTTCGGAGAACTGGGTATCATTTCAGATCAATTCGGAGACCAATTTAGTCCAGGAGTTGAACCAATCATGGTCACAGGACGTGAAGCAATGAGATGGGTGGGCCACCATTTTAGTGACATTAAAAATATTTGATGATAAACAGAATCCTGTCCTGCACAGAACTTGTCCTGGTAAGACCACTGTTAGTGAGTTATGGGAACCCACCATTGAAAACTCCGGCTGATGGCTTAAGGCAGTGTTTCTCAACCTTGGCAACTTGAAGATGTCCGGACTTCAACTCCCAGAATTCCCCAGCCAGCATTTGCAAGGCCTTCCAATGATTAATTGTTCTCACTATCAGGAAATTCTTCCTTAGTCCCAGGTTGGATGTCTCCTTGATAAGTTTCCATCCATTGCTTCTGGTTCTTGTTTTCAGGATAAACTCAGAGGACAAAACCATTTTGAACTTCTAGAACAGTGTTTCTCAACCTTGGCCACTTGAAGATGTCCGGACTTCAACTCCCAGAATTCCCCAGCCAGCATTTGCAAGGCCTTCCAATGATTAATTGTTCTCACTATCAGGAAATTCTTCCTTAGTCCCAGGTTGGATGTCTCCTTGATAAGTTTCCATCCATTGCTTCTGGTTCTTGTTTTCAGGATAAACTCAGAGGACAAAACCATTTTGAACTTCTAGAAGAGTGTTTCTCAACCTTGGCAACTTGAAGATGTCCGGACTTCAACTCCCAGAATTCCCCAGCCAGCATTTGCAAGGCCTTCCAATGATTAATTGTTCTCACTATCAGGAAATTCTTCCTTAGTCCCAGGTTGGATGTCTCCTTGATAAGTTTCCATCCATTGCTTCTGGTTCTTGTTTTCAGGATAAACTCAGAGGACAAAACCATTTTGAACTTCTAGAACAGTGTTTCTCAACCTTGGCAACTTGAAGATGTCCGGACTTCAACTCCCAGAATTCCCCAGCCAGCGAATGCATTCGCTGGCTGGGGAATTCTGGGAGTTGAAGTCCGGACATCTTCAAGTTGCCAAGGTTGAGAAACACTGCCTTAAGGACTACTACGAACTCATCTGACTAAGTATTATGGAATAAACCATACGTCAACAACCTCTAGCTTAGCAAAATGAGTCATCTTAGTCTAAGACTCCTGAGATTAATCATCAGTATCTCTTTGCTCTTCGCTTCTTCATCTCTAGGCTATCTCTTCTCCCTAGAATTTGCTGGTTCTCTAGGAAAATGTTCAGGGAAGTCTCAGTTGCTCTTTTTTTTAAAATAACAGGAGAAAGGGAATTAATTAATGTGTTTCTCACACATTAATTACGTCCATACACCTAAAATTTGCTTAGGTAAACCAGGGCCTTATCTGATCCAAAGATATTTGGGCTGGTGAAGTTAAAGCAGGCGAGAATCTGCTCTTCAATTCCAAGCTGTAGGAATCAAAACAGTGAGCCCCAGATCCAACCAGCAGCAGAACTGAGTCTTGGAGTGGTCATTAAGAAGCACGGTTACCCTTTAATTCGCACCAGTTTAACAAGCTGCGCCCTAAAAGAACATTCTAACTCAAGGTTGTGTTACCCTATTAGATCAACTCTATTTGTTTTGGCTTCATTTGCTGAATGAAGCTATTCATCGCGATTTGTAAACCATGACGGATGTCTTAACGTGTAAACAATGGTGATTTCCTCACAAATCAGAGCTAGGAAAATGGAATGAGTAATGCTTTTTTTTCCTGCGATGCTCTGAGGCTCACCTTAGCCCAGGGGTGTCTGTCTGTCTGTCTGTCTGTCTGTCTGTCTGTCTGTCTGTCTGTCTGTCTATCTATCTATCTATCTATCTATCTATCTATCTATCTATCTATTTCCATTATTTTCAACCCACGGGAGGGGAAAAAATCAGAGCAAACTTTTTCTATCATGTCGTTGGAGATGGAGTTAGTCGTAACTTATAAAGCCCTTCATGGTATTGGACCTGAGTACTTGAGAGACCGCCTGCTGCCAATTACCTCCCAAAGACCCATTAGATCTCACAGGGTCGGCCTCCTCCGGGTTCCGTCTACCAGCCAATGCCACTTGGCTACTACCCGGGGGAGGGCCTTCTTGGTGGCAGCTCCGGCCCTCTGGAACGAACTCCCCGCAGAGATTCGGACCCTCACCTCTCTCCAGGCCTTCCGAAAAGCCGTCAAAACCTGGCTTTGCCGGCAGGCCTGGGGTTGATGAGTTCCCCTCCCCTCTCGACTTGTGTGGTTGTGTGATTCTTGGCTATTTTAACTACTTGTGTTGTGTTCTATGTTCCCCTTTTCCCCTTTTGAGTTGTTCGCCGCCCTGAGTCCCTCCTGGAGAAGCGCGGCATACAAATAAAATAAATCTAAATCTAGTTGCTGCATTTAGAGGCCCGTAAGGCCCCTTCCAGCTGCCAAGATCATGAGCTGTGGGTCCCCTTGGTGGCACTGGCACCGAGCTGCTTCAAGGCCACTCCACTGGATGCCCGGGAGCGCAGGAGGAAGTTACGGCCGCTGGCTGAAGGACCAAGGCATTGTGAGGCTCTGAGTCACCGCAGTCACTGGTTGGCAATGAGTTTATGAAACAGCCATTTCCTTTGCTAGCTGACCTTCGGTTTCCTCTGGAACCTGGGGTTGACCTGCCCCAGAGCAAGCACTCTGCTCAGGGAAGCCCCTCACCCCAAGTCATCCCTCTTCCCATACGCTCAGGGAAGCCTTTGGGGAGGAAAGGCATCACTGGGGCTGAGCCAAAAGGAAGACTGGTGGAAGTTGAAAAAAGGTCAAGGAGCAACGAGAGAGAGAGAGAGACTCACACCGGAGAGTAATTTGAGGTGGATTACAGCAAAAGAGCTATAAAATGTTTAGGAAACCAGGGCTGGGCCCCTGTCAATCTCACAAAGCCACAATTGCTTTAACCATGATAGATTTGAAGAAAATCTTAAGTGGTTCATATATCACACGAAACCATAAAACAGAGGCTGCCAGCTACAAGGAACGAGATGTGACCAACCGAAAACAAGCAGAAAACCAGAGAGTTTACGATCCTAACCATTATATTTAACAAGCTTGTTTGCCTTCCCAACTCATGGAATCAGATGACTAACTAAAGGCATTCTAGGTTTTTTTAAAAAAATTTGTCCTCAGTGACGTCACCGTAGATGTGACATCTAATTGGCTGTAGCTTTTGTGACATCAACATGTCCGTTAGAGTCCATGATCTCTAATCCCTTGGAATTCCTTCTTTGGAAAATAGGAATCCTAACCAGAAAAGAGATTGAGATTGAGATTTAGTTTATTTGTATGCCGCCCTTCTCCGGGAGGGACTCAGGGCGGCGAACAACTCAAAGGGGGGGAAAGGCGAACATAGAACACAATACACGTGATTAAAATAAACAAGAATCATACAGCCACACAGGTCGAGAGGGGAGGGGAACTCATCAACCCCAGGCCTGCCGGCACAGCCAGGTTTTAAGAGGAGTCCTAACTTGATCTGCCGTTGGGGCGTAGAGCCCTCTTCCGCCTTCAATACCCTTGACCGTCTCCTCCTGTAACCCTGGGAAGGGGCCCTTACGAGGTGCTCCCAGCCGGACCAGCTGGACCAAGGTTTTTTTAAGGAGGTGTTACTCCTCCATCACTCACCCTTTGTCCTGGCTTGTGACAGGCAGAGCCTGGCTTCCCAAACGTTGGGCCCAGGATGGCGGGTTTAAGCATCAGGACATTATCGAGCAGAACAAATGCACGATGCAATCAGTGCTGCCTAATATAGCCAGATTCCTGATCTTGGAGTGAGGACCCCATGATGTCATTGTGGAACATCCCTGTGA
>NW_028261394.1:47057573-47060360 GCF_051295495.1 Thamnophis sirtalis
AGTTAGTGGAATAAAATAATACTCAACCATTGTCAAGGAACCTGGTAAGAAATCAGAGTGGATTCGGTTTAAAGAAAAAGAGGCTTAAAAACATACTCTTGGTCACAAGAGCTAAAATAACTAAAAAGTTTATAATTCAATTTGAATTTTGGACAGCCTGTCCTGATCGATTGTGCCGGTGGGCCAGGTAGAATGCAACACTCAGGTGACCCATTCGTTCATCTCAATTCAATATCCTGGAACTCCTTAAAGATTAGCAGATCCACTGTGGTTTTCCCAATGGCTTAACTCCTTGGAATTAACAATGGGAAGAAATTCCTCCCAAAAGGGAGGGAGGGAGGGAGGGAAGGAGGGAAGGAAGGAAGGAAGGAAGGAAGATAGAAAGGAAGATAGAAAGAAAGGAAGGAAGATAGGAAGATAGGAAAGAAAGAGGATAGGAAGGAAGATAGAAAGAAGGGAGGGAGGAAGATAGGAAGGAAGGAGAAGAAAGGGAGATAGAAAGAAAGATAGGAAGGAAGGAGAAGAAAGGAAGATAGAAAGAAAGATAGGAAAGAAGATAGAAAGAAGGAAGGAAGGAAGATAGGAAGGAAGGAGAAGAAAGGAAGATAGAAAGAAAGATAGAAAGAAAGATAGGAAGGAAGGAAGGAAGATAGGAAAGAAAGAGGATAGGAAGGAAGATAGAAAGAAAGATAGGAAGGAAGGAAGGAAGGGGAAGGAAGATAGGAAGATAGGAAAGAAAGAGGATAGGAAGGAAGATAGAAAGAAGGAAGGAAGGAAGATAGGAAGGAAGGAGAAGAAAGGAAGATAGAAAGATAGGAAGGAAGGAAGGAAGGAAGGAAGATAGGAAAGAAAGAGGATAGGAAGGAAGATAGAAAGAAAGATAGGAAGGAAGGAAGGAAGGAAGGAAGGAAGGAAGGAAGGAAGGAAGGAAGGGGAAGGAAGATAGGAAGGAAGAAAGAGGAAGGAAAGAAGATAGGAAGGAAGATAGAAAGAAGGATAGGAAGGAAGGAAGGGGAAGGAAGGAAGGAAGGAAAGAAGGAAGGAAGGAAGGAAGATAGGAAGGAAGGAAAGAGAGATTTTGGGGGGGGAATCTCCAATTAGCAGAATACCCATTTTGGGTACCCAACTCTCGGCCACTGGATATCATTCAGAAGGGAAGAAAAACCCCCAAATAGCAACCCACCCTTTGAAAAGCAGACAGTCTTGAGGGTCCATCCCAAGGAACGGACCATTTTCTTTCCAAACGGCTTCCAAGTCAGAGAGCGTCATGTTTTCTTCCCCGCAGGGTAAATCAGTCTCTGAAATCTGGTAAGCCAGGCCAACGTCACCGTCTCCGAGGGCATCATGTCAGTAGTCCCAAGGTTATCTAATTTGCCTGCAGAAAAGGAAATAGACTCCGAGGGACCCCGGGGTCTCTTTGCAAATTGGGGTAATGCTCTCGCGGGCGCCAGCCTCCCTACCTCGAAATAAGCCTCCTGACCCTGAAAATTAACCTCTGGCGGCCGAGGTCGACCCGGGTTAAAAGTCCACGCCAGCCCTGCCTTCTCCACGAGGGGTTCGTCTCACGACAAAACAGGGCTGCTGGTGGGACACGCTTGGGATTTCCCCTTGTTTTTAATTTTAATTTTGTTTCCCAAAGTCTGTCTCAGATCTGTGCAATTTGGCTTTGTCCAAATGAAAAACCAAGTTCGGCATGAATTAAAAACTAAGCATCCAACCAGAATTTTGGCAGGGCTGATATTTCCCATGTTTATTTGATTTGCCTTGAGCTTAGAATGTCTTTTTATCAGTTTTGGGATCCTGAAAGAAAGCGACTAGCCCCTGAGTCCATCCAGAGTGTTTTCCTTCCCACGATTCCCTTTCCTTTCTAAGCTGAAAGGAGTTTTATTTCACCACTAAACCTCGTCTTAAAAATTAACTCAGGGACAATGGAGACAATTCCCCAAACTTTATTTCCAGCCTGATGTAATGTGGGACAGGTAAAACTCCACCCCCCACCCCCACCCCCACCCCCCCCCCCCGTAACTCTTCATCCAAGGAAGGAACTGATGGTAGGAATCACCCTGCAGTGAAGCAAAGGTAAGATTGATGTCTAGATGTTAAATCTCAATTAAACCAGTGAACTGTTTCTGACCTGAGTCATTATATACAAATGTCAGTAACTTATTTCAAAAAAAGAGAGAGAAATGCAGCTGATGACATTGTGTGGAGGAGAATAGGGGGTTGGTCTTCCTCTCTCCTCTTTTCCTTCCTTCCTTCCATATCCTCCCTCCCTCCTTTTTATTTCTCTCCCTCCCTTCTTTCTCCTTTTTCATCTCCCTTCCTCTCCTTCATTCCCTTTTTCTTCCTTCCTTCCCCTCCTTCCTTCCTTCCATATCCTCCCTCCCTCTCTCCTTTACTTCTTTCTTTCTCCCTCCCTTCTTTCTCCCTTCCTCAGTCCCTTCTCTCCTTCATTCCCTTC
The DNA here is from genome assembly GCF_051295495.1 of Thamnophis sirtalis. NCBI lineage: Eukaryota > Metazoa > Chordata > Lepidosauria > Squamata > Natricidae > Thamnophis > Thamnophis sirtalis. The sequence continues at coordinate 47,060,035 of NW_028261394.1, forward strand.
CCCTCCTTCCTTCCTTCCGTATCCCCCCTCCCTCCCTCATTTTTTCTTTCGCCCTCCCTTCTTTCTCCCTTCCTCACTCCCTTCTCTACTTCATTCCCTTCCCCTTCCTTCCTTATCCTCCCTTCCTCCCTCATTTCTTTCTTTCGCCCTCCCTTCTTTCTCCCTTCCTCACTCCCTTCTCTACTTCATTCCCTTCCCCTTCCTTCCTTCCTTATCCTCCCTCCCTCCATTTCTTTTTCTTTCTCCCTTCTTTCTCCCTTTTTCACTCCCTTCTCTCCTTCATTCCTTTTCTCTTCCCCTTCCCCTTCCTTCCCTTCTTCTTCCCT